>NC_133354.1:6476200-6653700 GCF_030506205.2 Paramisgurnus dabryanus
GGTTTAGGGTTTAGTTACTCTTTATTCTCTCCTTCCCTCACTGCAGCTGCCTGCTCTCGTCTAAATTTAAGGCAAGGCGAGTCGCATCTCAAACAAGCCTATTATCTGCAAAATCAGATACTTATAAGGCAGTAATACTGGAGATCTTTGTATAGCAACCCAAGCACATCTGCGCATACAAAGAGTCCTCAAGCTCTCATTTTTAAGCAGGGGCGGGTCTAGAGAATTTTTCATGGGGGGGCCGGACTGGGGCACAGACTTAGAGAGGGGTGGCACATTTAAATACATATAAACAGTGAATTAGTGTAACTTGCCCTACATTGAAGGTAATAATACTGTATACTGTATCCTGATACATTCAGTACATTTAAACCTCCTGATGTGTTTTTGTTTTAACCTCCCTCTGGTCTCTGCATGTAATACACATACCTTGGTTTGCAGAAAAGTCAGTGGACTACTGCTGCGTCTTCCTCTATTCTCCCTCTCCTCATGCCTTTCTGCTTCTATCTCTCTTTTTTTCTTCAAAATGAAGAAATTCTGAATTTTTTGAGACCTTTTCATTGGTCCTATTGCCTGTATCTGATTGTCTGTCTGTCCCTAAAGAAATAATAATGCATTTTTCTCAGTTACTTTGTCAAGTCATAAACTAATTTATTTCCTAAAGTTGAATGTTGTCCGCATATCATCTTAATAAAGATATTACATTTGGTTGTATTAAATGGCATATTGCACAGAGCCCCAGTGAGTTAATGTATAGAAAAAAATAATGTTTATGTTGTTTTCTTTAAATATGCTTCTGAGGCTGTGGTCTGTTGCATGAAGCTATTTGAACTACAAACTCTTAATTTTCAAAATTCAGAGTAAGTTTGGAGTCGACAAATCCAGATAAATCCAAACTGGTTTAGATCAGGATCAGATGTTGGACAATGCTTGGTTTAAACTTTGTGTTTTATCTAGAGTTTGCAAAGCCTGTGCACCTGAAAGTGAAACCTGCTTCATGCAACAGAAAATGTACTTAACAAAAGGAAAACAGTTAATAGCAATGAAAGTTTAGAGGCTGAGGAAATTCTAGACGTTTATTCATAGTCGTATGACATGTTAATGTTTTTGCATGCGCCGAATCAACGCAAAGCTCTCTCCGTGTGTCGACTATTGAGGGCACTTGTCGTCTTAAATAAACCCATGCACACACAGACGGCGCAGCTTAAACAGTCACTCCACATAAAAACGTTACGTTGTTTTTCATTGATCTATTCCATACACTATGAGATACAATAGCGCAACTCTCCTTAAAGTTTACACATCAATATTTGAAGGATATAGGGAGGATTACGTCTGATTGGAACGGGACCGGACACATTCAACCTGTCTTTGCATACAGCTACTCACTTAGTGCCTTTTTAGTGTTAAATTGCTTAAAAGCACTTGAAGGTTAACATTTTAAAACACGTGTAAATTATAAACTATCCCTGTTTAATCCGCGATCGAATCGCATGCGGGTTGAAACGTGGGTTCTGATCCGTATGGATAAACTGCGATCTAACACACCACTATTTATTACAAACGCAAAGGCAAACGTGACTTTATATATTCTTTTAATGTACCGTTAGGTTGTCTTCAACTTTAGTAATGAGCATTCTCGACAGTAACAGAGAGGAGCTAGCTCTTACTAATCGCAGGTTTCCACATTTAAGGAAACATATCAAAACTCAGCTCACTCACCTATGACTTTGTTGTCCTTTTTCACTATCTGCATAAAACTCCTTTCTCCGTCCTCTGTGTTTTTCCTTGTTTTTCCTTGCTTTTTATTGGTGCCACCACCGTTCGTTACTATAAGTGTGCGCCTACTAATTGACTCCGATAACAACATGTCACGGTAGAGTGGTTCCTCGGGTCTAGACAATTTTTCATAGGCGGAGCCTCCACAAAAATTTATATTTTAATATTTTAAGCTAATAAAAAAAATGTAATATAAATAAATCAAAGCCCTGTAAAATATGAAGTTTTATTTTAAGAAAAGCAAAACCACTAGTACATAATTAATACTGACGAGACTGATGGTGTGGGAGGGGGGGCACTTGGGGTGGCCAATCAAATTGTGGGGGTGGCCCGTGCCCCCCCTGGCCCCGCCCCTGTTTTTAAGAGTACCGCCTGGTGTGTTCAACTGCCTAAAAACCTTTGGGTTTAATAATTTACTCTTATGTCCATTAGGCATAGCTTGGCATTTGAGCTGTTTGACAATAAATATAAACAATAGTTATATTAAAGTTAAGAGGTTTAATCCTTAACCCACTATATACACTGCAAGAAAAAAGATCTACAGTGTGTTAATTTTAGGACTTTTTTTCACTTTTATAAATCACAGTAACAACAAATGGAAAATTCCAAGGCAGTGAACATTACCTTCACTGTCAAAAATACAGGTACAAAAGCTGTCACTGGGGCAGTACCCTGTAAATACATTTAACTACAAATATGTATCTTTGAACTGCCAATGTGTGCCTTTGAAGTACTAATATGAACTCTTTGGGTAGAAAAGTGTAGTTTTTGAAAGGGTTCTGTCCCAGTGACAACTTGTGAACCTTTATTTCTGAGAGTGTTCAGTGAAAAGACAACACAAAAGAAACATACCTGAAGGAATAAAATCATCACCACCACAGCCCTCATTTTCATCATCATGATCTTCCTCTTCTGTGGCTTCAGTTATTATTTCTGTGGGTTCAGTTTTCATTTCTGTGGCTTCAGTTTTTATTTCTGTGGGTTCAGTTTCGATCTTCATCGTGAGGTTCGTGTAGTCGATCTGCTGCTGTTCTCCAGCGTTACAGACAGAATCCAGAGACTCTGTGGAGGTTTGATGATCCTGTAAGTCCTCATTACTGTCACACACTGTTGTGTCCTGAGTGTCTGTGGACTTTGACTCCGTATAACAGAGTAAAGACAGACTGAGATCTGAGTCCTGTGTGGAAGATTCACAACAAACCACATCAACAACGCACGCACGCAGAGTAATAATAATAATAATAAGAGAGTAATAATAAATGATTTGATGTTGTCAAACAGGTAAATGATGTTTAAGCTGTACAAACCTCTCTCTTCAGTCCTTCATCTCCTCTTAACCTCAGCTTTGTCTCCAGTAACGCCACCTCTTTCTTCAGCTGAGAGATTTCTGTGATGAAATCATCAATATCCAGCATGGACAGATCAGTTCCTACTGATTTACAGCACATCTCATCTCTCATCATCAACACTAAAATACACAGAGACAAGACTCTGTTTAAACACTCAATAAAACACTAATGACAGAAAAACACTGAGGATACACAAACACATCACTCGCGAGCTCTTTCTTTCTTTCTTTAGTGGGTTTATCGGCGGACTAAAGAGCTGCAGCGCCTCCTGCTGTACTGGAGAGAGAAGACACTGCTCTGTTTCTCATTTGTCTTTATAAAAATGTATTTTAAGGGTAAAAACATGCATGTCAATATTATAATGTATAATGTATTGTGATGATTTTTTTTTATTACGATTATATTAATTATTGGGCTTTATAAATGTGCTGCTATGTTATGTTAAAGAGTTGATTATTAAAGCTTTATGTGTTGATGCAATGTCACCTCCTACTGGCTGTAAACATCACAAACATCAACATTTCTGTGTTTTATATTTAAAGCTCTGAAAGTAATAATCTCTGTATATCAGTTCAGGTGTAATGACACATTTTTGACTACCATGATTTTTCTACTATTAGCTTAGCAAACACAGAACGTTCCCCTAACGTTAGTTTTTTGTTATATTTTGGTTATTTTTTTGGGAACCAAAAAATAACGTTCTGGGAACGTTATTTTTAGGTTTTATTTTTTTTGCAACCATAAAATAACGTTCCCATAACGTTGTAGGGTGGTTATTTTTAAATAACCTAAAAATAACTTATACAGAATTTTATTTTTTGGTTATTTTTTTGGAACCATAAAATAACGTTCCCATAACGTTGCAGGGTGGTTATGTTTAAAATAACCTAAAAATAACTTATACAGAACATTATTTCTGGTTCTTTTTTGGTTATTTTCTGGAACCATAAAATAACCTAAAAATAACTTATACATAACGTTCTCTAATGGTTAATTTTTGGTTAGGTTTTTTTTAGGAAATGAAGTGAATGCATAATTAAACCCAGAGTCGTATAATAATAGAGTTACGACACTCACATAGACGTCCGTTTTAAGAATGGAATGCGGAAGTAACAGCGTTTCATGCATAGATATGTATATAAAGGCTAGATGGCTCGTCCGCGCTGATGGCCAATTGAGTGGAACGTCCGCATTTTGGCGGCCATCTTAGGACAGGGCGCTCGCTCACTCGTAGCATTGAGTTTTAATGATGCAGGTACTTTTAAATGACCATAACTTGCTTCCCACCCAGCACAAGACGTCATTTAGACGTTGTTTTTTGGGCTAAATCACGTCGGCCCGTCATGACCTTCATTTAGTCCAAAAAAAGACGTTGAAAACTGGTCTTTGTTTGGTCCGTCTAATTCAGTCCAAATTTAGCCTAAAATTAGACGTCTTTTTCGGACCACTTTTCAACGTGTCTCCATTCAATAATAATCCAGACAAAATATGCATGAATGTATACGCAGAAAAAATAAATACTGAGCACATTGAACGATAATGAAATGCTTTGTTTAAAGTCTATTAATATTTCTGTTTATTTTAATTAAATAAATATGTTAAATGTGCTCTAAACAGGTCATTTTGGTCCACTACAGCACTGATAGAAGCACTTCATTTTCATCTTTTAACAAATATCTTTATTTTCTTTTAATATGATATTATTGGCAGAGGCGCGCGACCATCTCATGCTTTGTGGTCACGTGATTATTCAACCGGAGACGCGCGTTAGGGATTTTCTCCTCAGACCAGTGTTTCTGTTTTGTGGTCGATTCTGGGGTAAGTTTCCTTAAATTCGTTGTTACTTTATTGAAATGAGTTCACAGGGATTAGTGCTGCCACTAACGACTAATTTTCTAACGACTAATCTTTCGACTAATTTTTCGAATAGTCGACTATTCTAAACGACTAATTAAAAAAAACTCAAGTGTTTGTTATTTCATTGTCCATTTTATTTTGAACTCACCGGTGTCATAAACAATATGAATAACTTAAATGTTACCAAATAAAAAATTACAATGTAAACAATATAAATAATAATAAAAACTTCCAGTGCAAAGTAGATGCATAACAGAAATATGAAATGTTTCACTTCTACTCTTTGATCTTATATTGCATTTTAACACAACTGAATGCTATTTTACATATTATCTGTTCTGTTGTAGCCTATAAAATAGTGCCTAAACATGACCCATCACCTCGTTTTTTATCCAACCAGCTGTTCCTTTAACTGCTGCTAAAATCCTGATTTAGATATGCAAAAATCACCATACATTTACATTGTAGCTTTACTGCTGTTGCTCTTCTCATAATTGTTGTTGTGTTTTGAGCCATTTCTTGATTTTAAATGCGAGTGATATAGCGCAGACAATTCGGTGCAAATTCAGAAATATAAGAGAATACACTGTTGTTGTTACATAGACTACAGAACACGGCATACAGCATCATAGGGAGGGAGAAAGCTCGCACACAGACTCACACTACTGCTAATCTTTCTTCAAGTCATGTTAACTCGATCAGTCGTCTTTGTCAGAGACATCTGTGAATGTTGACGTTTACGCAAAAAAGAAAGTACATTAAAAACACTGCCACCTTTTCACTGTCACGTAAGAGAGAGGCGCGCGCTGTTGAGGCGCTGCAAGCAACATGAGTGAGAGAGAGAGAGAGAGAGCGAGAGAGAGAGAGAGAGAGAGAACACTCGCAACAATGAATTGAGCCGTTTAAAATAGTAAAATAAAAATGTAAATGGGAATCATGAAAAATCTATTTGTTGCGTCCAGTGTTGATTCCGTGGCGGAATCACGAGCAAACACTGATAGCCTTTAACATCCAAATACAGAGTCATTGTACTTCTCAAAAGAGTTAATTAAACAGTACTGACTAGCTCGCCGTTTCATTAATAATCATATAACAGTTACTTACGTTGTCCTATTCTCTGTGGGTGTATCGTCAATAACTCCCGAGTGTTTTCGTTTGAGATGCTCGTGCATTGTCGTTGTGCTCCCGTGATAAGCCGGCGACGTTTGACACGGTGTAACAGACCACTCTTTTATCACAACTTGGCTTAAAATACTTTCATACTTCGGAAGCTTTCCGACTCATAATTCCATAGACTCACCTGCCACCGCCATTTTTTCAAAATTAAAGCAGTGAAGGCAGGGTGAGAGGGAAGAAAGATGATAGCGTAGCAGATGAACCAGCAGGGCGCGCACAGCGCACAGACTGGTGTGGAGGTGAATTACATTGAGCCATTTGAGACAGGAGACAGAATTACAGTGGGCCGTTTGAGACGGAAATAAATAAATATGCGACTCCTCGACTAAAAAAATTGCCGTCGACAAATTTTCATCGTCGATTACGTCGACTACGTCGACTATTCGCGGCAGCACTAACAGGGATGTTAATTCAGTTGTCAGTATATGTCGATACGACTAATAAATGATCAATTTGAATGTTTATCGTTTGTTAGTAATGTTAGCTCGAGCGCTGTCAGCTTGACTGAGCTCGTCGCGCAGGTGTGAGCTAATGGACATCTTTTATTTAAATTGTTTAGTTAATTATAATAAGTTTACTCCAAGTATGTAGTGTGGGCTTTTTTTCAGTTTACGGCTAGCCTGATTGAGCCCGTGGCACAGCGGTGAGCTAACAGTTAACGTTAGTGGATATTTGTTTTATATCTTTTATAAAAACGTGTTTTGAAACGTTTTTTCTTAAGTGTATTAAACAAATTATATCGCAAGTTTACTCCATGTATTGCAATATATGTGTGCTTTGTTCAGCTCCCTATCAAAATTACATTAACTACTCTACTTTAAATGTTAAAGGCCATTCTGAATAAATAACTGTTGTATGTTTATTGTTACTTCTTTCAGATCCTTTTCTTGGTGTGTCTTGATGTTTTCTATTGGCTAAAGAGTAAGTATTACTTTGTTCATATTTTTACAGCCACCAGAATCAGACTCAAGTCAAGTGCTCAAAAGTGAAATAGCATGTTGGTCTCTTCAATGCAATGATAAATAAAATAGTTATAACTAATTAAATAGTCATATCTCACTTTGACTTTATGTACAGTTTGCTCGAGGTCAAAACACAGCTCATTCATACAAATCAAACAGTGACACTGGCTATATGTCTGCTTTCTTTTTTATAGCAATAAAAGCATAGACATATATAAAGCAAAGACAACTATAAGATAATCCTTTAGGAGCCAGTAAAACATCTACAGTTACAGCAGTAAACATACTTGTTATGGGGTAAGAAAAACTAGTACAGTGTAGATATGAACTATGGTATCCTAAGCACTTCTCTTATTATTGCTTCTGTCTTGTTCTTCATTTTTTGTAGTGCAAATAAGGAGACTTAGAGTAAGTACAAATTGAGCTTTTAGTACTGACGTGAATATTACATCGCCATTCGTTTGAAAGAAATAACAGACACTTTGAATGAAAGTGGTATGAATACTTAAAGGAATAGTCTATCCATTTTCCATATTAAACTATGTTATTACCTTAACTAAGAAGAGTTGATACATCCCTGTATCATCTTAGTGCGTGCACGTAATCGCTGGGGCGCGCTGCGACACTTCGATGACATTTAGCTTAGCCTCATTCATTCAATGGTACCAAACAGAGATAAAGTTAGAAGAGACCAAACACATAAACGGTTTTCCTATTTAAGACGAGTAGTTATACGAGCCAGTTTGGTGGCACAAAATAAAACGTAGCGCTTTTCTAAGCAGATTTAAAAGATGAACTATATTTTATGGCGGAATAGCACTTTTGGGAGTACTTGGACTCGCCTGAAAAATCTGCTCCCCTTCTCTCTCTCATAATGGGAGAGGGAGGGTGTTACTGCGCCGAGTCAAAGTACTCCCAAAAGTGCTATTCCGCCATAAAATATAGTTCCTCTTTTAAATCTGCTTAGAAAAGCGCTACGTTTTATTTTGTACCACCAAACTTGCGCGTATAACTACGATAATAATACTTTTTCTGATGCTGCTGTTTACTCCATTGTAGCATGTCTCTGTGAAACTGACAATCTCAGGTAGGAGCTGCTGGTTTGTGGTTGGCAGTATGGATCACAGTCTGCGACTCATGAGGAGCTGGGCTGGAGACATGAAGAGGTTGTTAACAGGTGTGTTCCTGTACTCTCTCTACCAAAATGAGATAGGGATTAGTCATGTGGGCCAATGTGTGTGAAACTTAATGTTTTTGCAAAGTCTTCAAACTCTTTGTGTTGATATTGTGGACCTTTTAATTTCACTGGTATGCCATGTCTCGCGAAAGTGACTAAGCTTGCTGATGACAGTGGCAGCCATAGTAGTGTTGAGTTTGTCTAATTGGAAGAAATGGTTATAGTAATCTACATTAACCATTTATTCATTGTTCGAGGTGAAGAGGTCTGAAGCTAATACCTGCCACTGTCTGATTGGTATTTCATTAGGAATCACGGGTTCCTTGGTATTTGAATTATGTTGAACCAGGCAAGTACTCCATCTTTCGATCATGTGTTCTATCTGCTTACACATTTCTAGCCAGAATAACATTTCGTGCTTTTAGCTTAGACTTCTCAGCGTGTGCGCATATCTCAGGTCAGATATTATGACTATTTTCTTATCTTCACTGGTCAATAAAAGTTTGTCTTAAAAGTCAATAATGTATGTGGGAAATTGTCTCCTCTTTGCAGGCCATCCATCCAAGATCATCTATCTGAGCTGCTGAAAACTGCCTCGGTACGGATCTGTTGGAGCTTTGTGTCACTGACTGGTAAGTTTTTATAATTAAGTGAATCTACATGTCCATATCTTTGATGAGATTGTCATGTTTTGTTGCTATGGTCTTTCTGGAGAGGGTGTCTGCCACAGGAATCTCCTTTCCTGTTCCGTGTTTGATGTCATATTTCTAGGGCTGTAGAATCATTCTTTAAAGTCATGGAGGAGCGGCATCTAGCAGGACCCTATGAAATCCATTACATTTTTGTCCCGAATTCAGTTTTATTTTTCTCAAATAACCACACCAAACGCTTTTTAAAAAAGAGCAGTGTGACGCGACTTTTCATATTGCTAGCAACCAACGAGTCAGCTGTCTTGTCAATCAAATATTGAAGCGTGATATTATTTTGCTATAAACTGTCATATTAGCAGAAACTTTATAAAGAGGACGCTTGCTCTGACCTTGTTTGAGGGTGAGAGGTGCACAAACACGTAGGAGAGTGAGCGAGTGGAGTCCGGTTCTTCAAAGCAACTGTAAACTTCCCTCACCACACCGTAAGGCCCGCCTCTCCCCCCATTCGATTGGACAATAGAAAGATGCGAATGACGTCGGCTGGTTTTCCGCTCTCAGCGCTCCTTGAAAAGCGTGTGCTGCGGCTGGTGACAAAAAACGCAAGGCGTTCGGCACGCATAAACAGTGCGCAAATACTCCCTGCCCATAGAATATAATTAAAAAAGGCGCCTGCAACTGCCATAAATGCGTTTGGTGTGATTGGCCACTAAGAGTGATTCTTAGCTTTAAGAAATTTGACAACTTGCTTTTATACTTAAGATTGAAAGTAGGAGTATATTTCATGAATTCTTAGTACTTAAGACAAAAATGGCACTTTCAGAAGCTTGATAAATATGGGAACAGTAGTCCAACTTAAAACTAACTTCAGTTTCTTTCCTTTCCTATCAGTATTTCTGAAAATTCCTGTTCCGTGTCAAATGGCTTATGCAAGACTGAATCCATAAAGGTGAGTCGTCATCATCATGAGAAACGTCTTTGCTCACTGCATACACATTTCTTTTATAAGCAGAATGACACACTTTGGTGAAGTGATTGTGTTTTTGGGGCTGTTTAAACTTGGTATTAAAGCCGCTCTATGCATTTCGGCGTTTTTGTCAAACAGCAACCCCTAGAGTCGCTGGAGAATACTTGCAACTGTCGTAATTTTCCACTCTAGTACTCCAAAGGTAATGACCAGGTAATGTTTCACAATTTCATACAAATATTAGGCTACTGCAGGGGTAGGCAACGTCGGTCCTGGAGTGCCGATGTCCTGCAGATTTTACCTCCAACCCTGATAAAATCTCACCTGCCTGTAGTTTTCAGGTGACTCTTTAGACCTTGATTAGTTGTTCAGGTGTGCTTGATTAGAGTTGGAGGTAAACTCTGCAGGACGTCGGCACTCCAGGACCGACGTTGCCTACCCCTGGGCTACTGCATAGTCTACTTAACTACAGATGATGGTAATAGGATAATAAGAAGTTTATTCCAAGTGTAGAGTGCATATAATAATAAAGTACCGCGTTTGCTAGCTTGTAACGTTTTACATGATTGCAGCTAAATCACAAGTAAACATTACAAAATGCCATGACAAAGTTAATTGTGTACGTTGCATTATTTCATAACATTGTTCGCTATAATGTCACTATACATGATTATTGCTATCTATCATAATAGTTTGCAAATTGTGCATGTTCACACTATTTACAACCTCTAGGCTTATTTATGTCCTGATAATTATGTGAGATATTGACAACTGTTGTCATGATAATCGCATGACATACTACAAGCAAGCGCAACAACATACAACATAGACCGCAAACAAGTTTACAAATAAGAGATTTACTTACTAGTCCATCAACAAGATCGCCAAATCAGCAACCCATCCAGTGCTGTCTTTTAGCTCACGCCAACGAGTAAAAACCTGACCGAGTGGGACTCTTGTCCGTAGGGCTGCAACTAACGATTATTTATTAATCGATTAATCTGTCGATTATTTGTTCGATTAATCGATGAATCGGATAAAAAACAAAAAACCAAGAAAAGCATTCATTTACAACCCCTTATTCAAAACAGAACTATAATCTTTAGAAATTGCACAAACATGTTGCTCCTTGAACACACCTGAGCTGTTACAATAATAATAAAATAAAATAAAAATGGACCAACACAAAAAAATACACATGCATGCTTTACATCTGCCAAATATATAGACTTTTTATGATGCATTTCCCATCAAGAAGCCTCTCTTGATGGGATCAAAAAGATAGTATATGAGTACACTCTCAGAAATAAAAGTACAAAAGTTGTCACTGGACAGTACCCTTTCAAAAAGGTACACCTTTGTACCCAAAAAGTGCATAGTACTTCAAAAGTACATATTGGCAGTTCAAAGATACATATGTGTACCTAAATGGCACATATTAGGACCTTTTATAAAGGGTACTGCCCCAGTGACAGCTTTGTACCTTACATTTGACTTTATGTGTTTTCTCTGATCGGATAGCTATCTCATTTGTTAATGAGCAACATAAATGCGTATTGTGAAAACGGAAAATGCGTCTTCTACTCCCGCGCAAAATGCAAATACACCATTCATTACTTCACCCTAAAAAATGTAAGACGATGTTTATTGCACTTAAGGTATGTTGTACTGTATGTTGGGCCGGGCACGCGTGTCTCCTTGATCGGCATGAGCTGGAGCGCGCAGTACAGAACAGCAGGAGAGTGACAGCGCGATGATTTAACATACAGGTCCATGACGGGGAAAAGCGTTCATACAACTCTCTCTCAACGTTTTATTTCTTTGTTTAATATCATTGGAGTTTTTTATTCGTTCTAGAAACTTTTTTAACTCGTTGTCGTCGCTCCATAAAGCATAAGCGTGTCGTCTTTGTTTGTTTACCTCTTTGCCGGCTATTACTTCCAGGTGACGCGCTTACGTTTTGAAGGAGTAAAACACTGACATGTGGTTTTCCTCTACCTTTGCTGTGTTTTTATCTTTTCTCCGCTGCCCTGTCTTTTCTCCGCCCTGTCAATGAGGCGCCGAACTCTGCAAGCAACAGTGCGCAAGAGAGACCGACGCTCCGTCCCAAACCGCATACTTCCATACTATATAGTAGGCGAAAAGCACTACTTCTCATACTCTTTGCCTACTATATAGTATGAAATTAGGCGGTTTGGGACGCAGTGCGAGTGTGTTCACTCCGCTCCGCGCTTAACTGAAGTTTTTCCTTTTTTTTTAATTAAACGTCTCTGCGTCACGCAACACAATGAATCGATTATGAAATTCGTTGCCAACACTTTTAGTAATCGATTTTTGTCGATTTAATCGATTCGTTGTTGCAGCCCTACTTGTCCGGTTACTAATGCGGTCAGATTCTCTTTTCCTTTTCCAACTCTCTTCCGAACGCGCTTTCTTAACTTTTAAATTGTTTAGCCTCACGTCTCAAATTCGCGCGTGCAGTTGTTGTCATAGGCTTGATCAACTTTATGCGGCGCTGCAAGAACCGACAGCCGGATGACGTCAAAGTGCCGTCTCGGATCATTCTCGCGGTACTTTGACGTCATCCAGCGGTCGGTTCTTGTAGCGCCACACAACGTCGAACAAGCCTAACGTGTGTGACGTCGTTGCCATAAAGCAAGTCGTGATCTCGCGAGATTTGTCAGGGGTGGTTCTCTCAAGCTTGCATTGCTGGTTTTGGTAGCGCCGTCCTCCCCGAGCTTCAACAGGAGGATGATTCGCCCTACTATGACTTTGTTTACCACCGAAATAACTTTGAAGTTGTTACATTAAGGTAAAATAACTGCATAGTGTGTCTTTAAGATGTGTGTGTTTTTTTTTGTCGATCGGATCATAAGCGGATGAGAAGGACACATTCTGTTACACCTGGTATTTAAATCCGTCAGTTTTGTCCCCTTTCAACCTCTTCTGTTCTGAATACTTTTAGGGGATGGTCTGTGGAGACTGTGGGCGATTCCTTCTGCTGTCATTTAAACATGAGCAGGAGTAATGACGGGATTTAAATGGACGAAGCTAATATTATGCCAGAGTCCGCTGCTTGTAAGTAAACATGCGGCACAGTGTTTTGTACATTTATATGTAAAAGCTTTCTTTGATATTTCTTTGATATTCTCTTGTGGGTGTTGGAACACATTCTACCACATGCACGCTTACACTACATAAGCAATCCGATTAAAAGTGTTTTCAACTACCTCTGAATGTGGTCAAAAGTGGACAACCTCAAGATGTTTTGAACATCATTTACACATGTCTTTAGCATCGTCCACTTGTGATCCGATCGACAACAGCACATCTTAATACCCAGTGAAAATAGCCCCTTTTTTACTTGCGCTTCCAAGCTTTATAATGGTAGAAAATATAAATTAGGGAACAACTTCTGACTTCAAACCTCAATAAAGTGCATTCATCCTTCACAGAGGTAATCCATATTCAAATGTTTACCGCAAACTAGTTATTATAGTTTATAAAGTTTAAAACATTATCTTTTCTTACTATATAGCATCGATTACCCACAGAAGAACTTTATTAACCCCTTGGAGCGGTGTGGATTACTTCTTTAAAGGCTGCACTTCTTTGGGAAAATGTACCCTGATCCATGTTTTTTCCCATATTAAGCTCGGAAAAGCAAGGACATTTACTAAAATAACTCAATGTGTTCGTCTGAACATGTGTATGTCGAGTTACTGAGTGTGAGTACATCACGGGGTAATTTTAAAATCTGTCTGAAGCATTGCTTTAAATATTTAAATGGAGTATAGCAATACATAATTGGGACTAAATAACAAAGGTAAAATAAAATATAAATTCCTTTTAATATTAGTGTACCTAATTGGATTGATCATGCTTTACTTTTTGTTAAGACAACCCCTGTTTTTAATGTTAACATTTAATTTTTTTTATGTTCTCACTTAGATGCTGTAACCATAAAGCAACCAGGACAACACACCTGGAGTGACCGAGAGCAGGATGAAGAAAGAATCGGACGAGAAAATATCAACTGGTGCCCATGAGGAGACATATTGTTCTTGGACCTGCTTTTTCTGTTTAGTAATAAGTGGTTTTATGTGGTTACATAAAAGTAATTTAATATTCAATCCACAAGCTAAATTTCCTACATTTTCTTAAAAGGGTAGTTGACCCAAAAAGGAAAATTCTGTCATTTACACAAACTGTTTGGTTACAAACATTTCTCACAATATCTGCCTTCCTGTTTATCAGAACAAAGAAATGTATGCGGGTTTGTAACAACATGAGAGTGTGTAAATGAAATAATTTTCATTTTTGGGTGAAGTACCCCTTTAACATTTTTATACACAGGGGTAGGGGTGTGCAGCGGAGTCAGTATTTGTATCTCTAACAGTCTCAAAATTATTTGTATCTGTATTTGTATTCGGATTAAACCGGAAGTGGGTGGGTTGACAACTCATATTACATTAAAATGGCATTTTAAATGCATTTTTGCTTTTTATTATAATTATAACTTAAATAACTGTAAATATTTATTCAAAATAATAATACAAAATTTTAATCAAAAAGACAAATAACTTTATTCTTGTTAGTAATACTCATGGAAAGCAAACAACTCATTTTTAAAGCCTCATACAGCTTGTGCTATGCATCATTGTATTGTAGCATTAAAATAACAAACTTGAAAGCACGTTGACAAAACTGTAGGCTAGATCACCTTTAAATGTTTATTGTGCCTGTCAGCACAGTTCCATGAGACCCATTCTTTCTAAATGAGTGCGATGTTTTCAGAAAAAAATAAGTAGCCTACATTAATCCCTAGTCTAGCGATTTAAATATAGTAATTAAACATCTAAAATTATCGTTATTTGTAAGTTTTCTAAAAGAGTGAAATATAACCTAATACTACTCATATCCATGTCTGACATCTTGGTTTCAGTTTAAAAACATGCAGGAATTTGAAAATAAAATGCAGGACTTGCTTGATGCTTAAAGAGTTATTAAGGGAGATAAAGTTCGGGAACTGATTTATGTGAATAAGTTATTAAGATCGACAAACTCGCGCTGACTGACAGATCCGAAATGCAACGCAGGGACACGCAAGTGGCGCAGTATATGCACAGAATAGTTCAAAAACATCTGTTTTGTTAAGAATTTACGAAAGCATAATAAGCATTAGAACAAACTTGCTGAGCTCATTTTTATCTATGTCCATATAGCGTTTGCGCGAATATAACGAATTGTTTAAAAAAAACTTTCTTATTAATCTTCATCTAAATAAATATATAATCAGATAGTTGTTTAAATTTTTAAATAACAGTATGCTCTATTAAAAATCAGTTTTGACTTAGTTCAAAACCAGCAACATGATTTAAAACAATAATGTAATTAGAAATATTTAATTCAAATGTTTCAGTTGTTATTTGCTTACTTTATTTTTATGTTAATTGCAATTCATGTCATAGTATTCTTCAGTTTAAATTTTGCTTTTAAAATGTTACATTTTCATATTTTTATCTATTTACTTATTTATTTTATATTCACCTAGATTGACAATAAAGCTTGCTTCGACTAGAAGTAATTAAAATATCATCTACCGGTGCCACAGAGATACAGAGTTATTAACGAATATTTTATTATCAGAGTGCAGCATTTTATCAAGGTTTTCTGTCCTAATTAAATAAAACGGAATTTTTTTTTTTTAAAGTTGGGTTAAAAGAAGTTTGATATTAGCAGCGTTTTTAAGATTTTAAACTAATTCCAAAACAGCTCGCGTTTCTAAATAACCCAACAAACATGAGACGTCCAAAGGACGTTCAGATTATGTCCATATCGGGTCGGTCGGTCCAGAACCTAATCTGCACCTAATCTGCACGTCTAAACGACGTGCAGATCCAGTACAGTATTTGGACGTCTGACTACGACGTCTTTTGGACGTTGATATGCAGTTCAATATTTGAGGGTCCGTTCTTGGACGTCATTTAGACGTTCAAAACAGGTTCAGAAAAAAAATATAAAAACTTATGCAATAAAAACGACAAATGAGTTCTGATTCAAAACAATGTAACATGACGTTTTTTTTTTGTGAAAATTCTTTAAGGTGATAAAATATGTTATATTTTTATGAATGAATTCACGACGCGTGCCAAAATCTACTGCATTTCTTTTGTGTAATTTGCAAATTAAACCAAATTCAAGTGTGATTTACAAAAATAATCAACATTGCAATTTTAAGTTTAACCACAAGGGTGTGTAAAAGCTTAGGTGGCGAGGTGGCGCGTGATCTTTTTTTGCACGTGATCAACAGACGTAATTAAGCATCGCCAGCGTAAACGTACTCAACGGACACAACCTGCTGTGAACAGGTAAGTTATGTTTATCCATTCCAAACAGTGTGTGTTTATTTTGTTTTGTGTACTTATTTTATTGTCAAAAATATTTTTGTTAGAAAACGTCGAGTTTTTCGAGAATTGTTTTCGATAAACTGATGACAGAATTTGACACCGCGGAGGATAACGTTCCGTAGGCTATTTTTAGACTTGGTTAGTTGTTATTAACGAACTGATGCCTTGGTTAGTTGTTATTAACTGACTGTTAATATGTTCGCGTATTTAATATTTTTCAGTGAGTTATTTTAGACCGTCTTGGGGAACTCTATTATCTCTTTCAGTCCGAGGGGGACTCGTTCCTTAATAACAGCCATGTGAAACTAAATACACGGTCGTAAAAATGACTTTTTCTTCCCACACAAAAAATGACATCCGTCCTTTTATAATATTAACCATTTGAATGCATTTTTAATGATTTTGTCTAAGTGACATGCTTGAAAGTGGGCTTCTATGGTAAAAGTTCACCTGTCAATCAAAGAGCTCCGTTCAATACAAGCGCACAGGCACTGTAGTAGACAGCCAGACAAAGAAGTGATTAAGTAAGGAAACTAACATGATAACTTGATAATGACCCCCTTTGCCTTGCAATCTATTCATAAAATTAAGAGCCTTTATTAACCTTGGAATTTAAACAAAATAGAATAATTGTCTTTTCTGTCATGTTCTTAACATACTGTTTAGTCAATAAAGATGAATGAATACTGAATGCATATTAATTTACAAAGGCATTTGCAATATATTTGACTTCTTTTTCTCCTTTCTGTTTTTGTAAACATGACCTACATACACTCCAAAGGCTCTTTTCAGAGCCATTTGACCAAGCATCTTTGTACAGTAAGTATTTGTTTTGATTAACCTCAAAGAAAACAAAATACATTTTAATATATGCTGACGTTTGTAATATCTTGCTCTTTTTCAATTATGTTTCAATAGTGCCGGTTTTCCTTCAGTAGTGCCAGTTTTCCTAAGGTAATTTAAGATCTTTTTAATTAACCATTTTGTTCAATTCCATGTAAAGGTCCCGTTTTCCGGATCCCATATTCCAAACTTTAGTTAGCATTTAATGTTGCTGTTAGAGCATAAATAATACCTGCAAAATGATAAAGGTATATTTTCTCTAATACAATTCACCTTTCAAAGCCTTCAGTGACCTGCCGGTTTGTACTACAGTCCTCTACTTCCTGGTTGAATGATGTCAATATTAGAGGTGTTTTTTCCTAACCTCTACCCACAGGAATATATCAGTCACCAGCTAAGCTCAAATGCAGTGTTGCCAGATAGAATTGATGGTTTCTACCCCAAAAACTGTCCAAAACCCACCCAAAGGCACAAAAAATGCCCAAAACATTTAATCAACATTTTGATTCAATTTGATCAGCATTTAGTTCTTTAACTACCACAGTTATTGCACTATAGCCTACTATAGCTAGCAATTAAACCCCAGCAGCTACAGAATCACAATAGTAAAATGACAACATAACTCGTTTACATACAGCTATGCCCCTCACCACATGCAAAATGCACATTTACAGTGTATATTTAGATAGTTTTGGGATAAAACAAATATCTAATTCGTTATTAATAAATTCAACAATGTCTGATTTTATCTATTTATATTATTAATAATAATATACCTGTATTATACTCCTTATAAACAGGTGTGTGAGTAAGAGCTAGAGATCGTATAGGCTAACTTTTAACGTTAAATGCACAACAATAATTGCCTGTATGTTAACATGCAAGGATGCTGAAAAGCACTATGAACATCTGAACCTTTCAGAACTATGTAGCCTACGAATCATTTTGATTGGTTGATTCTTTGTTATTTATAGGGGCGGTTTCCCGAACAGGGATTAGACAGAGCTGTCCAAACTGAAAACAACTTGCAGTGACATCTTAAAACACATCAGTGCTCTTTGCTTTGGTTCAAAATGCACACAAGTAGGGGTGGTTTCCCGAACGGGTATTATTTTATGCCGGGATTAGGCCTTAGTATAATTAGGAATTATAACTAGTTTTCAACAAACATGCCTTACTAAAAACATTACTGGTGTCCATTTTGAGGCTAAACAAAGGACACTAATGTATTTTAAGATATATCAGTGCAAGTTGTTTTCAGTTTGGACAGCTCTTATATTTATTTTAGTCTAGGAGGACTAATCTAATCCCTGTCCGGGAAACCACGCCGTAATGTTTTTAGTAAGGAATGTTTGTTGAAACTAGTTATATTTCCTAATTAAACTAAGGCCTAGTCTTAGCTTAAGCTAATCCCTGTCTGGGAAACCACCCCATAATGTCCCATGTTTAAGACTGCATATCTATACACACGCATGTAATAACTTTTAATTTGCTTGTCTTGATTATTGGCATCCTAAGATATTATATAACTGCCTGTGACATTCTTGGAGTTTGACTTTAATAATAACATAATTCTCAACACTTGGTAATGACTGTACTGTAATATTGTGTGTCAACAATTGCAAATAACATATTAATGTTCTTTCTTTAATATATTAGATTTTACCTCGTCCTCCACTGCCTCCAGTAATTCCTGGTTTTAAGGTTAGTCATTTTTTTTTTGTTTTCAGTGCCATTCGTCTCAACCCTGACTTCCTAAATAGTCTAAATTTGAATACAAAAATCTGGGTTTGATTTGGTTTTTCTGAAGGTGTTTAAAAGATTTACTGTTTTTGATCCTCTGGGTCTAAATGACCCTACAATGTGAATAAGACAAGTTACAATTTTTTAATAGTTTAATTTGTCGAAAAAAGAAATGCATCCAATATTAATGTGAAAATAATATACATGTACAAATCCCCGGTTCTAGAGAACAAACATACATACTTTCTTAAGCACACACAAACACACAAGTAGAGTTTTTTTACAGATGTTATATATACATCAGGGTTCCCCAAATCTTACCCTGGAGGGCCGGAGGACTGCAGAGTTTAGCTCCAACGCTGATCAAACACGCCTGAGCAAGCTAATCAAGGTCTTCATGATCACTAGAAAATCACAGGTGGGTAAGTTTGATTAGGGTTGGACGTAAACTCTGTAGTGTTCCTTAACTCCAGGATAAGATTTGGGGAACCCTGATATACATAGTCATCATTCAGTTATTATTGAAGAGCCACACAGATCCAAAATCGAAACTGACCTGTATTGCAGTGTGTCATGTAGCTGCCCATCAATGTAAACAATGTGCAAAGTAGTTGAACCAAAAACTTTAATACAAGTTATTGGCTTCTAAAGTAGGTCGACTCTTACTCACTGAAACGAGTCGTTATATGGACTGATTCTCCTGCCTGACATTTTCCACGTCACACGAACACTTCCACGTCACACGAGATACTAATCTCCGCCTACAGCCTTGCCTGCGGGAGAAACGAAAACTATGACCTGCCCAAAGCTAGTTAGTGTGTAAACATCATGCTGTGTTTTCAGTTTGTGCTGTTTTCACTACCAAAGGAGACATTTTCAAGGAGGGTATACTAAATGTTTGGCTGTGAAGAATCTGTGGTTAAAATTAGGGGTCGATCGATTATCAATCTGGCCGATTATAGACGTCGATATTAAGCATTTTGCCGACTATCAACATCGGACATTTTAAAAGCCTATTTGCCGATAATGTAATTTGATTTGAAATGCACTATTTCGGCTCTGACGCAGCCATGGATTTAGTGAGAGCCGTCGGAACACGGAACAGGGCACTCTATTCAGTTGCCTACAGCAATGCCTGCCCCTCGCCCATCTGATTTGTTGGGAGTCATGAGTCCGGCCAATCAGCGCAGGAGGCTGAAGACACCGCAGAAAGCGCTTGCTAACTCGAGCTGCTTTGCAATGATTTCGCTCTGTGAGTTGACACTGCAATACAAGAGTTTAGCACGCGTTTCAGGCAGTTGACCGAGCTGGCATTTGCACGTCAATGTAAGTCATGTCATTTTAAAAATACAAGCCACTTTAAAGCATAAAGAACTTGACCACTTTGGTCTTCACTCAGTGTGCTCTTATGCACGCGCACACAGCCGCCTGCTTGCAACAAGTAACAGATCAAGTTATTTTTTGCGACTTATTTATTACACAGAAATGTTCATATACACACGGGTATGCTTAAATGCCTGTTTTGAGGACATACAGTTGCAATCAGAAATATTCAACCCCCTCACCTCAAAAAACATTATAGTGATGTTGATAAAAAAATAATAAAAATCTCTTGGAATGTTAAATATTTTGGAAATCTTCTTATACCCAAGGCCCTTCAGATGTGATGAAATAATCTCCTCTCTTAGCTTTTGTGGAAGCTCCTTTGTCTTTCCCATGATTGCAACTCACCTTGAAGACCTTGATGGTTGGAGTTTATATATGCATCACAGCTGAAGCAAAATGGATCGTTATAGAGTTCCTAAAGGCTTAATGAGGTTTCAGCTGCACTTCAGGCCATAAAAACTGTCAGAAAGCTTTAAAAATAACAATATTATATAGGGGTTGAATAATTGTGACATGGCTATCTTAACAAAATATACTATTACACACAAATACTACATCAAACATTTTCTGTTTTGATTTTATGCCTCACTTAACTCATAAAAACTCATCCAAAGCAGAATCCCGCACTTTGAAAAGATTTTTATTTATAAATCCTTAAAACTCTTTGGGGGTTGAATATTTCTGATTGCAACTGTATATACTTAAGGAATAGGCTGTTGAACCAACTAATTGTGCCTATGATATGGTATTAATGTTATAGTTTTATGAAAACATTTGTAGTCTTTTTAAAAACATACAGAATGAAGCTATGAAGGCAATTAAATTAATTACACCTATTACATAATACAAATTGTTTAGTTAATCATTATATCCATATGATTAGGGATGCTCCGATCAGGATTTTTGCAGCCAATACAAATTACCGATCTTTTATCTTCGCGATCGGCCGATACCAATTCCAATTTTTTTAGCTGATATGCAAGCTATTTGATGACTGTAACTGTTACATTTTTTTCTAGATAACGTAATACCACAGATGTTGCCTTTGTTATATTACTTACAGTAATTGGGTATGTTATTGTTTTAATAGAGAATCAAATAAATTAGCACTCTTCTCCAAAGAGTTATTTAATATCTCTTTAAAAACGTTTGTCTCCTAAGAGTACTGAAAATAAAACACTTCACAGTCTTTACTGTATGTATTAAATATACACACATTCGTATGAAGTATAACAGTTCCTTAGTCAAGAGCAGAGAGTGATTGTATTGAGAGATGAATTATGATACTGTAGCTTTAAGACGTGAGAGAGATCGCTCTGTTCACTTGCACTGATGACAGGCTGCTGTGTGTGCGTGCGGCGGCTGAACGCAGACAAGAGCAGCTGTGAGGAAAATGAACGTTTAAACGCTCAAATGTTGTTATTATTAATATGATTGTTATAATTAACATTTCTTAGAGTCAGAAGAATTAAAAATGTTTCAAAGCATTGAGAGTTTTTGTCAGACCCTGAGTCTTAATTTTGACATTAATTTTCATTTTTACACCAGCCATATCAGTTCAGAATATCAGTTGTCGGTCTACTTGATCAGTAATAATCGGTATCGGCATTGGCTCTGAAAAACACATATCGGTTGACCTCTAGTTAAAATAAATTTTTCACAGAGGGATTTATTAACTTAGACGTTTGGCAATGAAAGATTGTTCAGTACCCACTTTATTTGAAACAACATGCGTCTCCTAACCACAACCTGTAAGTATGAGTATAGCTACATACTTGCTTAAATGAGTGTAAAATGTCTATCATCGTTTTTATTGCTTCGTTGTTTAAACTCGGAGAGTCATGTTAGCAAGCAGTTAACGCATGCTCACTTATTGTTTTGCTATGACCCGGTTAGTTTACATAAATGCTTAAATGAGTGTAAAATTGTTAGTTTCTATCGTCGTTTTTACTGCTTGGATTAATGATGAATGATGGAGTTGTTTAAACTCTTAATAAACTGTCAGAGAGTCACGTTAGCAAGCAGTTAACGCATGCTCACTTATTGTTTTGCTATGACACGGTTAGTTTACATAAATGCTTAAATGAGTGTAAAATTGTTAGTTTCTATCGTTGTTTTTACTGCTTGGATTAATGATGAATGATGGAGTTGTTTAAACTCTATGGGGCGGTTTTCCGGACAGGGATTAGACTAGTCCTAGACTTAAACACTTTTAAGAGCTCTCCAAACTGAAAACATCTTGCACTGACGTATCTTAAAATACATCAGTGCCCTTTGTTTTACCTCAAAATGCACACAGGTAATGTTTTTATTAAGGCATGTTTGTTAAAACTAGTTATATTTCCAAATTAAACTAAGGCCTAGTCCTGGATTAAGCCAACCCTGGTCCGGGAAACTGCCCATATATACTGTCAGAGAGTCACGTTAGCAAGCGGCTAGCGCATGCTCACTTAGGTTTTGATATGACCCGGTTAGCTAACATAAATGCTTAAATGGGTGTAAAATGTTAGTTTTTGTTGTCGTTTTTATTGCTTGGATTAATGATGAATGATGTGTATTAATGTCGATTAGGGATGCAGCGATTAACCGGTTTCACTATTAACCGCACTTTAAAATGTCAGGGTTAAGTAACCGTAAAGTTTTCACTACACTGCGTGTTTTTGTTTCAGGCACGCACAGACAAACCAGATCCACGAACCACCAAGAGGCACATGCATCATGATGCACTGTATGACAAAGCTCCGCGTTCAAAAGAATATGTGGCCGCGTGACGTGTCTCTTGGTTGTTCGTGCATCTGGTTTGTGTGTGTGTGTGTGTGTGTGAGTGTGCGTGCGTGCGTGCGTGCGTGCGTGCGTGCGTGCGCGCACCTACATGAGTACGTGAAAGAGCCACACTCCATGTCTGTACAGCATTAAAAACCTCCTGCTCGTGGATCAAACCTTGGGCGGGGCTCCTGGTGGTCTGACTGCATTTCCTTAGGTTGAATTCTTTTAACGCGTTTATGATTAATTAATGAATAGCTTGAGTTAACATGTTAATCTTGCCACCCCTAATATTTATATTTTATTTTTGTGTAATATAAAGCTACACCTGTCAAAATGACTCGCAGTACCTGGTCCAGGATGACCCTGTGTTATTATTCGTTTTGAGAACGACTTAATGAATTCGTTTTACTTCAAACAAACCAAAATAATATACATTTATTCAGTCCAAATGTAAAATTACATTTATTCAAAAGATCATTAAAATGAATAGCCTATAGGTTTCAAAAGACACCTATAATGTTTAAGTCAAAGCCAGCTAAGTTATTATTATTATCATTTGTCCAAGAATTGTAGAAAAATACACAAACTGAAAATACAGAAGAATTTAGCAATTGTTAAAAAATTTATTCATGTGATTTTATACATTAATGTTGTAAAAGAAATGAATTCTTAATAACCGTAAAACCGTGATTATTTATCAGACTATAACCGCACCATCAAAATCTATAATCGCTGCATCCCTAATGTCGATAATGTCTTCTCAGTAAATCATGTTAGCACTAGGTCAATACATGTTGCACTATTGTTGGTCTGTGCCACTGATCTGTGGTCTGCGCGGAGACTCTGTCAGTTGTCCAATCAAAGCAGTGTAGGCTACTGAAAGGTGGGGTGTAAGCAGACTAAGTCGTTGAATGGCTTCACACGAATAGTTGGGGGATCTCTGAGAAATGGGTTAATTTTAAATGTATATTTTGAGAAAATTACAGTGTGTTTTGACCTTGCATGCGTTTAAACCTGTTGTCCGGGACTAATAAACAGTGATAGGACGCTTAAAATTGTCATCTTACTGGCTCTTTACTTAATGTTTAAAATGTTTTAAATATTTTTTGTTTCAATGAAATGATTCAAAAAAAATATTTTTAATACAAACATGGCTTGAATTGCCTTTTAATTCATAATGTCATGTCAAGAATAGCGTTTTACAATATTAATAACTATAGATTTATATCTAAATTAGCTATATAGTATGTAATATTATTTGTAATTACTGTAATAAGTAAAAAAATTAATCTGTCAATATAGGCATTACAGTAAAATACACTAAAAATAAACAAGAAATAGACGTGCTGCCAGTACTGTAAAAATACAGGGAAATTGTTAAAGATGATAAATCATGAGGTGAAAATTTACACCTAGAGGACAGTTGGTACAGTGCTGCAAAAGCTATGAAGTAAGGGTGTACAAAGGATTTAAACCTTGCTGTTTTCTTATAACATGTATGTGTACTTGGTGTATGACTACAGGCTGCTTTTGCATATTTATATTTTTTGTCTTTCCATTTTTACAGGTGGAGTAATGGAGTAAAGATGCAACGGAGCAGCTGATAAGAAAACATGCTTAAGACCATCTTAAACGTGCACCATCAAGAAAGGGAGGGGTACACAATAAAAAAAATTTTTAACATTACTTTTTGAATAGATGCACTTTTTAAATTTTTTTTTAAAGTATATATATTGTTTATTTATGTTGTTTTTAAATGTTATAATTGTATTGTTTTTATTTGTTGTATTTAGCTTTTATGCATTTGAACACACACAAACACACAACCACATTTATACAAAATAAGTTTTGAATAAATACGTTTAATGGAGTGCAAAGTGTGAGTCTTTATTTAGCTAAATGATGTCTACAATGAGTCTGCAGTTGACGTTATAAGACGTTGAAAATATGTCCACAATGACCACATTTCAACTAAATTTGGACCTTAAAAAGACGTCCTATGGATGTCATTATTGGACGTCCAAAAGACGTCAGAAAAAGACGTCGGAAAACCTTTCATTCTGCACCCTGATGGGGACGTCTTTTCAACGTCTTTATTGGACGTCCAAAAGACGTCAGAAAAAGACGTCGGAAAACCTTTCATTCTGCACCCTGATGGGGACGTCTTTTCAACGTCTTTATTGGACGTCCAAAAGACGTCAGAAAAAGACGTCGGAAAACCTTTCATTCTGCACCCTGATGGGGACGTCTTTTCAACGTCCGACAAAGATGTTGAAAAGACGTCTTTTGGACATACTTTTGCTCAGTGGGAAGGGTTGCGCCGAAAATGTCATTTTATAGATTGCACTCATTCACTTTACACACATATTATTCTTGCTTTAAGGGGTTTATAATTTAGAGCTGTTCCAGTAAACATGTGATTATGTCTGGCCGAATATTTTCTCTGTTATTCGGATGAATTCGTTGTTCGTTTTGAAGCTATTATCCGTGCCCTTCCGAATAACGTATTCGGCTTCGGTCACATCCCTACCCAGGGGTAAAAGAAATGTATGTTAAACATTTTTAGTTTGTCTTTTTTTGTTACTGCTACTTTTAACAAGACTAATTATTCAGCCAAGCTTATTTTGTACTTTAAGAAATTAACAGCTTTTATGGGTTTTAAGACACAGATATATGCTCACAGTTTGCCCATAGAATGCCCAGTGGTGTCCCACAATTTTCCCGCAGTATGCCCACATTTTTCCCACGTATTTGTATTTAAATAAATTTTTCCACACAGTATTTTGTATTTGTGATATCTGAATTTGTGATAGTAATTTGAATTTTAAAACAATTCCATGTATGTATGGCTATCTCAGATCATATGCATGTGAAAGGCAGTTTCTGGTATAAATAGATCATGAAGGTAAGAATCTTAACCATGCCAGGTGAGGGATATATTATGGCTGAAAAAACAATAAACCAATTAATGAAATATTCATGTCATATGTGTGTTTGACATATAAATTCGTATTACCTTTTTGTTAGCTGTCCTATTTTGAGATAATTATTAGCCTAATAATAATAATAGTATAATTAATATTATATAATACATTCTTGAAACGAGGTTAAACCCTTGGAAAGACATAGGAAATAATATCGAAATTTAGCCCATTTATAGACGTCTTTTCAACGACCATGAAAAGACGTCTTTTAGCCTTTCACTTTTCAACCAAATTTAGCCTTTTTCTAGACGTCGATTTATAGACGTCTTTTCAACGACCATGAAAAGACGTCTTTTAGCCTTTCACTTTTCAACCAAATTTAGCCTTTTTCTAGACGTCGATTTATAGACGTCTTTTCAACGACCATGAAAAGACGTCTTTTCACCTTTCACTTTTCAACCAGAATTTCACGTCATTAAGACGTCTGGAGAAGTCGTCGTTTCGACGTCTTTTCAACCAGATTTTGCTGGGTGGGTTAATTTTTTACCGATTTTCAAACGGATTGGTTTGTTATAAACGTCAAAGATGTACCTATGACACTGAATACGTATACTAAAAATAAATAAAAAATTCATGAAACATGTTAAAGCATCCAGAATTATAGCCACGTTAATAACGTTTGTAAAAAACCAAACCGTTTGTAAATCCGTCAAGAATTCAGCAAGTTACGAGCATTTTAGTTGGCGTATGTCACTCACCTTCCGTCCACAGCAGCAGGGAGCAGCACTATGGCAGCACTGACCTAAGATGGCCGCCAAGTGACGACACAGCTGACTCCGCCTTGAGCCATCTAGCCTTTATATACATATCTATGGTTTCATGCATAGATATCATATAGAAGACTAGATGCCCTATTGGCTGCTGGGGACTGAGAAATACGGCCGCCATCTTAAACCGGTCGTACTCCTAGTTTCGTTGAATGGCAGCAGATAAGATGCCAGAGCACCGTGGAGCATTTTCCTGTTCTAATCGGCAGACCATCGCAAATAGAGCCCGGAGGATTATTTTCACAAGTACTTTTTAACATTGCGGTACTACTGGTTGTATTTTGTGAATAGAATATTACCAGAAAATTGAGAAAGAGCAAAGATTATTGATTTTACTGTACTGAAATCGCAGCCAGCTAACGTTCGCTAGGCTATGTTTACTGCACCAGCCGTTGTTCACCCTGCAAGGAGAGGTGGGGTAAAGTAAAGTAATAATTACAAGAGTTTCTCTGTTGTGAGTATTGTGTAAGGCGCTATATACATGTGTATTATTATTATAAGGTGCTGTGAGCTGCGTGATCCGCCGAGCTTTAAAAAGCTAAGATGTCAACAGACATGCACGTTGTGCGGGAGGATCTGGAACAGAGGATGTTTTCCTTCGTAGGGAGGACATTGAGGAGACTCGGTTTGGAATCGACAACTATCAGTCTGACTCGTTGTCATTGGTTGTGTCTGTGTTTTTAAAGATAAGGCTCCACCATGTTGCCAAACTCACCTCTCTTGAACTACAGAAAGGGAGCACGGGAAAGAAGCTCTGCAAAACAGTCCTCTTTCAGGGGTGTGTGTGTGTATGTGCGTGTGTGTGGGGGGAGAGGGAGGGAGGTTACAAATCATTTTAAATTGTTTCTTCACCTTATTAAAAAGTCTTATTGTACTGCAACTAACTGTTTCTGCATCTTTGTCATATTTATAGTGTGTGATTTATAAAATATCTTATATCCTACATCACATATTTTGACGTCTGCTCACTTCATATCTTATATTAGAATATTTTATTACTGTTTAGTGAATATTCATTCATTCCTACTATGAACATTAAGTGGCGCTGTCCACATTAGTGTTTGTAACACTAAGATTCTAAACCTAAATCTTGACAAACTATATATTGTTGGAAAGCTCAAAGAGTATAATTTTCATATTTTATTACAATTTGGGGAAAATTATGACATAGTGAGAGTCAGTTTCCAAAATGTTACGGGCCCACAGGTAGGCCAAATTTGTTTTTGCATATAACACTAAAACCCTACTCTAAACCTAAAAAATCATGACAAGCTATATATCATCTGAAAGCTCTCAGAATGTAGTTTTAATATTTCAAAACCTTTTTGCATGAATAATAATGCGGTGACAGTAATTTATTAGTTTGTGAGTATACAAGAGTACAAGAGTATGTGGCAAATAGTGGCAGTTGTTGGTAAAACCATTAAAATTGTGACACAAACATAATTTTTTGTGATTTTAACTTGAAATTTGGATCACAACTACTTGAGACATATTGCTTAATGTTAACATTATTTATTGTGTGAAACATTAACTTTTATGTAATTTTATTTATAAATTAATATGTTACTGCATTATTTTATATATTAAAATAAAGGTAAACGGCTATAAAAATATTTATATTTAATATTTTTTACTTTCTAACTCTTTTGTGAAAAACCCTAAATTCTCTTCTTTAAAACCAGACCAAGATTAGGTTTCTAGCCCAAAGAATCCCAGAGAAATATTCATTTAAAGATGTACATCACATTGTCACCCTCCACTCAAACGGGATTTGCGGCACATAAGGGGTTAAAATACGCCGAACCATGTGTACTGTATCATAGCTCCATGAATGACCTTTGCAGCAAAAAAACCCGCGTGAAAATCAGTTCGGTATTCACTGAGATATGATTAATTAAATGCGCGGATAGCTCATTCCACCAGTCATACAGATTACACTGAGTGGAGCGGGTGACCGATCTAAGATGGCGGCCCCATGTCTCGCCGCGCCAGTAGGCAGTAGCGGTCGATAGGGCGTCTACCTATATGATGTCTATGGTTTCATGTAGTGACCGGTAGTGACGCATAGTTCCAAACGCAGCACTGAAGCCCATTCATTTCAATGGCACCTGCTGGTAAATCGATGAAATTACCGTTTCTCTTTACATTTTCGGACATTTCTTTAATATAGTCAACAGTGATATTTTATGAACTCTGCTGTAGGTAATGATTATCGTTAATAATAACTAGTAAAAATTGTATATTTTAATGAGTTGTGTATAATGTGTGAATAATATAGATTTAATGGTTTAATATTTTATTACTGGTGGCCATCTACTTTATACTTATCTTTTTTTATATATTACGAGTAACACTAGGGGGCAACAGCGACAAGCTAAATGCCTTATAAGAAAGTCACACTGCTTCACAATGCTGCTGTGTGTTTCATTGTGTTTGGTAAGTAATACGAGTGATGTATCCTCGAAAATCACGTATGATTAACATTTAGTGTGTACTATAAATACAATTAAATATGAATTTAGTGTGTTTCTGTTATGCTTCACTGTTACAAATAACCACGTTGGCGATCTTTTTTTTTTTGTGATTTTAATATAGTAAAAGTGTAGGAATTATGTTTTTAGCAGATTGATAGCCATTTATATAGCCATATTTTGCTACAAAAATAAAAGATAAACTGTGTTGCTGTAGTTGGTATAGATAACCACAGTTATCTTTGGGTCACAATTAACTGTTTATCTTTATTAACTGATTTACTGTATTTCCATCACTCCCTAGTAAAAAAAAAACCTTATAAACATAGTAAGTATAGTGATCAGTTCCCATTACAAGCAAATATTTACCTAAAATAGCTGAAAACCTATGCAAACAGATTGACAGCCCTGCTTGGTTTGGAACTGTAGAACGTTACATGAATCACGTGACCGCGCGGCGGCGAGATCAAAGCGTTTCGTAACTCTGTTATTATACGACTCTTGCTGGGTCCCAATTCGCCTACTTATACTACGACCTAAAAGTATGTACTGTTTTTGTGAGGAAAATGTACGTACTTTTGAGTGTGTAGCAAAAGAGTATGCACGTTCTGGGACGTACTTCGATGACGTCATGCAAAGTGAACGACAACGTGGTTGCCTAGTTACGCACACCAAACGCAGGTAGTTTGTGAGGCGGCTGGTTATGATGTTCATGTGCAACAATGTGTGTAATGAAAGCGTCTTATTTTAAAGTCAAAATAGTTAAAGTTTATAGTATAACTATTGTTTAACGTATTTTAGGCTTATTTTATACTTATGTTTGCAAATCAGAAATACCGCGATGAAAATGAACCATGCTTTTACTATAGTAAAAGTTTAGTAACCATATTTCTTAATAAAGTTAACATTTGTACAGCCACAGTATTACTACAAATAAGTCAGTGTGGTTAAACTATGATTAGTGTAGTAAAAGGTGTTTTTTTCATAAGGGTTTATAGTAAGGTATAAATCTAAGACAGAAACATAAAAAGAAATACATAAAAAAAGACACATGCATGACACAGTACTACAGCCATGGTACTTTATTTTCACAACATCAACCGAATATTACGAGACAATGAAAGATAACTTTAATTAGGGTTAAACATTTACATTCTTACACTTAAAAGCTGAGGGCGCATCTCCGCTGCTGCGTCTGGCTGCCATATTTACATCCATAGATATGTATATAAAGGCTAGATGGCTCAAGGCGGAGTCAGCTGTGTCGTCACTTGGCGGCCATCTTAGGTCAGTGCTGCCATAGTGCTGCTCCCTGCTGCTGTGGACGGAAGGTGAGTGACATACGCCAACTAAAATGCTCGTAACTTGCTGAATTCTTGACGGATTTACAAACGGTTTGGTTTTTTACAAACGTTATTAACGTGGCTATAATTCTGGATGCTTTAACATGTTTCATGAATTTTTTATTTATTTTTAGTATACGTATTCAGTGTCATAGGTACATCTTTGACGTTTATAACAAACCAATCCGTTTGAAAATCGGTAAAAAATTAAGCAAGTTATGGTCATTTAAAAGTACCTGCATCATTAAAACTCAATGCTACGAGTGAGCGAGCGCCCTGTCCTAAGATGGCCGCCAAAATGCGGACGTTCCACTCAATTGGCCATCAGCGCGGACGAGCCATCTAGCCTTTATATACATATCTATGTTTACATCACCACAAAGCTCCTCCCTCCCGCACGCAATGGGTTGTGGGCAATATTAGCCGTTAGAGTGTGGATCGATCATAGACAGTAAAAGAAATGGACACAGCGACCCCATTGGATTCAACGGAGACAAGTGAAGACAATTAGAAGCACGCACTTCCTGGGTGTCGAGCGTACTGCGCAGACTCAAACTGAGCTCAATGACGTGGATGTCACGTGAGCAACCTGTCTGGCAATTGTAAGTCTTCTAATAGCCGTGCCACGGGAAATCTGAATCACCTACTGAATCTTGCAGAGACGGCGAGCGTGAACAGGAGCACATTTTGGTTAGTATTCTGATTAATAATCTCCCTTGACTTTATGCCTTCACGTCCACCCGATTGCCTCATAGTCAGTAAAAGATTGCCTGTGAGCTTCTCTACCAGTCCATACAGTAATTTCTCTACTGTGCGACAGAAAGTCGCAGGTTATGACGCAATCGTTAGCCTATTTTTACAAAAACTGCTTCTACTGGGACCTAACGTAAGATACATGGTAATGGAGCCTTTTATACATTTTCGTGTTTCTTTAGAAATAATTAATGGACAAATGGAGTCTTTAAACGCCTCAGATGTAAAGTTATTCGCTGTCAAAGTGACGCCAAAATGAATGGGAGTCAATGGGATGCTAACAGCAGATGGGTGTTCGCTAAGCAATGGCGGCGTCCAGGGAAGCTTCAATAAAATATGAAACCCTGCCCCCCTGGGATCGATCTGCACTTCGAAATCTAACCGGAAATAGTAGACCATCCGGGTATCTTTGGGATACTCATTTCAACATACTACGTTTTGGGACGTACTAATTCTAGTTTCGAATACTATTTAGGACGGATAGTATGCGAATTGGGACTCAGCATCTGATTAAACCCATTATTCCTTTAGTCTGCACGAGCTTACCGCCTTCTTCACGAGTACCCGCTTTATTTTGTGCTCAGAAATAGTCGTTAATTTAAAAAAAACGGTCCTTTCGTTTTTACCTCAGAGACTAACATAATTTTAGCGGTTCTTTTGTCTTTTTCTTGATTTAGTAACTTAAATATGTGAGAATAAATATATATATATACGAGTGATTTCCAATCGATTTGAGGAGAATTTGAGGAGAATATAATGTTAGAAACTTTTTATTGTTGTAAAAACGGATAGCCGACTAACTGTGGTAAGATCTTTTAACCTAAAGTGACTGATTTATTTGTCATTGCTTTTTAACTTCAGAGTATAACATTCTAGCGATTTCTTTTTTGTTTCTTCATTAGTAGCTTAAATATGTGAAAACGAAAATATATTTTAATTATTTCTATGAAGAGAATATGAAGTTAGAAGCTTTTGATTATTATAAAAACTAAGAGAGAGATGCTGATTGTTGTTACTTAATAATGGAGAGGCGGCTGCTGTAAGGTCTGTTAAACTAAAGTGAATTAAATGTTTATATATTTTCAATAAATATCTGTTTTAAGTCTTCTTTATTGTGTTGAAGTCACTGGTTATTTATATATTTGATAAAATAGAATGTTATCTAAATACATAATATGTGATGTGTTGAGGTATTTTTATATAAAATAACCTGTGTTATATAATGGTATAATATTTTAATAGACATTTTTTTTCAGTAATAGCATAATTTAATTATTATAGATTTTTTATTAAATACATTATTTTATTCCTCCTTATATGGAAATGTGTTTTACTTATTTTAGATAGATATGATAGATAAAAACACAGCATGGGATGTACTAATAGACGTGCAGTCATTCATTTCACACACTGATATATTTCAAGTAGGGGTGTAACGGTACGCAAAAATCACGGTTCGGTGCGAACCCCGGTTTTGAAGCCACGGTTCGGTTCATTTTCGGTACAGTAAGGGAGAAATGCAAACATTAAACTGCAGGTTGTTTATTACTTTAAACTTTTTTTTTACAATTTGTTTACACTTTTTTAAACACTTTATTAAAGTATAAAATATATATAAAATGAAAAAAATAATAAATAAAATACTACTGCAAAGTTATTTTTTACATTATTTTATAACAGAAGGTAACTCTTATCTTAACCTTCTCTTAAACTCTTAATACTTTCGGTGCACGTGCGCACCGTGCCGAAAGCCCTGAACCGAAACGGTCCGGTTCGAATACACGAACCGTTACACCCCTAATTTCAAGTGTTTATTTTTTTAAGTTTGATGATTACAATTGACAACTAAGGGAAATCCAAAATTCTGTATCTCAGAAAATAAGAATATTACTTAATACCAATAGAAAGAAAGGATTTTTAGAAAAAAGTGGTTCGTCAGACCATGTGAACTGATAAAGGCAGATGATGCCCCAAACTTAACCCTTTTGATCAAGAGGTTTGTCACCACCAACTTAATCCTGGTCATAGATTTGCTGTAACAAAGGATACATCAAATGTATTTGTAGTCAATAATTCAGATTTATGCAGAATAAATCCAAAATAAAAATTCATTAGCAAGTTAAGAGCATCATAATACAAAAGCCAATTCAAAACGATAAGCATAAATAAAGTTCATAATCAATCAGTTGTAATCATATCGAAGCATAAGGTTTTCCCCTTTATAAGTTCTCTGGTGTGACACTAAACTGACATCCAGGTACCTAAAAGATTATTAGGAACACCGGTTTAATTTCTCATTAATGCAATTATCTAATCAACCAATCACATGGCAGTTGCTTCAATGCATTTAGGGGTGTGGTCCTGGTCAAGACAATCTCCTGAACTTCAAACTGAAGGTGATTTAAGCAATTTTGAGCGTGGCATGGTTGTTGGTGCCAGACGGGCCGGTCTGAGTATTTCACAATCTTCTCACTACTGCGATTTTCACGCACAACCATTTCTAGGGTTTACAAAGAATGGTGTGAAAAGGGAAAAACATCCAGTATGCGGCAGTCATGTGGGCGAAAATGCCTTGTTGATGCTAGAGGTCAGAGGAGAATGGGCCGACTGATTCAAGCTGATAGAACAGCAAGCTGATAGAAGAGCAACTTTGACTGAAATAACCACTCGTTACAACCGAGGTATGCAGCAAAGCATTTGTGAAGCCACAACACGCACAACCTTGAGGCGGATGAGCTACAAAAGCAGAAGACCCCACCGGGTACCACTCATCTCCACTAAAAATAGGAAAAAGAGGCTACATTTGCACAAGATCATCAAAATTGGACAGTTGAAGACTGGAAAAATATTGCCTAGTCTGATGAGTCTCGATTTCTGTTGAGACATTCAGATGGTTTTCTTGGCACACTTTAGGCCCCTTAGTGCCAATTGAGCATCGTTTAAATGCCACGGCCTACCTGAGCATTGTTTCTGACCATGTCCATGCCTTTATGACCACCATGTACCCTCTGATGGCTACTTCAGCAGGATAATGCACCATGTCACAAAGCTTGAATTATTTCAAATTGGTTTCTTGTACATCACAATGACCCCCACAGTCAACAGATCTCAACCCAATAGAGCATCTTTGGGATGTGGTGGAACGGGAGCTTCGTGCCCTGGATGTGCATCCCACAAATCTCCATCAACTGCAAGATTCTATCCTATCAATATGGGCCAACATTTGTAAAGAGTGCTTTCAGCACCTTGTTGAATCAGTGCCACGTAGAATTAAGGCAGTTCTGAAGGCAAAAGGGGGTCAAACAGTGTTCCTTAAAATCCTTTAGGTGAGTGTAGTTGAAAGGCAGGGTGCACAATAAAAAGAAAAAGGATTTGGGCGAGTACCAAAGCACAGCACACTTGTAGCCAAGCTGCAGTTAGCGTGTCTACTAACCGACATTGTTGCCTGGGTTGCGTATGTGTGGGGCGGGTCTGTCAAAAGAAGGTCCAGATTCTATTGGGGTAATTGTTTAGGGGATTTCAAATGTCAACATTGACTTTCAGAGATCGTGCACCCTGCCTTTTAAACTCTTCTCACAAACACTAGAGTGATGAGATATCTCTCCAGTATGAACTCTGACATGAAATGGATCAGAGGAGCTCTTACCACAAAATCTCTTACCACCCTCATGGGATTTTAAGGAACGTAAACGAGTAAACGTCTTCTCACACCGAGAGCATTTGTAAGGTTTTTCACCTGTATGAGTTCTCTGGTGTGTTATTAAACCATCATGTCGACTGAAACTCTTGCCACAAACACTACAGTGATAAGGTTTCTCTCCGGTGTGAATTCTTTGATGGATTTTTAAGGGACCTGACTTAGGAAACCTCTTCTCACACTGAGAGCATTTGTAAGGTTTCTCTCCAGTATGAACTCTCTCATGGGCTTTTAAGTTGCCTGACTTAGTAAACATCTTCTCACACTGAGAGCATTTGTAAGGTTTTTCCCCTGTATGAATTCTCTGGTGTGACACTAAACTATCATGTCGACTGAAACTCTTCCCACAAACACTACAGAGATTAGGTTTCTCTCCATTATGAATTCTCTCATGGGCATTTAAGTTGCCTGACTTAGTAAACGTCCTCTCACACCGAGAGCATTTGTAAGGTTTTTCACCTGTATGAGTTCTCTGGTGTAACACTAAACTATCATGTCGACTGAAACTCTTTCCACAAACACTACAGTGATAAGGTTTCTCTCCAGTGTGAATTCTCTGATGAGTATCAAGAGTTTGTTTGCTGCCGAAATATTTGCCACATTCACTGCAGTGGAAAGACTTTTCACCACTGTGTGTCCTCATGTGAATTTTTAGCTGAGATAAGAAGTCAAAATTCTTCCCACACTGCTGACAGTCAAACTTTTTCTTTTTCTTTCTCTTCTTCTTCTCTCTGTGATCTTCTGAAGGAAGTTTCTCCTCTTGTAAGGTAGTAAAGTTGATCTCAGATGTCCTGCAGGTGAAGAGTTTCTGTTCTGTGTGTTTTCTTTCTTTTGATGTTGAGGACGTTATTTCTCCTCCAGAACATGAATCATTCCTCTCATCTGTAAGGAACACAATAATAAAAACATCTTACATCAGGAGAGTCAATTCATTTACTGTACCAGTTAAAGTTTCTGTACACCTGGTCATAAGATTTGTCTAGACGTAGAATTTACATCTGTTTTACCATCTAAGCGTAGCGGATGTCTGAGACTAGGTTTAGATTCATCAAGGACCAGCTCTTAATTATTTGAGGACATTTAAGTAGTTTTGATAAATGTTAACTCTTTCCCCGCCAGCCTTTTTTTTTAAAAGTTTCCCGCCAGCGGCAGCATTTTTTATTATTTTCACAAAAGTTTAATGCCTTCCAGAAAATTTTTTTCTTTAAAGTGAAAGTTCGGCCAAAAATTATATTAAACCCATGATTTACTCATTCCCAAGCCATCCGAGATGTCCATCATCATCTCCATTTTTTTAGACAAATATTTTCATTTATTTTAGAACATGTCTTAGATCTTTCAGGTGTTAAATGTAAAGTTACAGGGTCTGCTCCTTCAAGTCCAAAAAATGTGCATCCATCCTTAGATGCTCCCGCCCTCCATATTTTTGTCATGCGTCACTAAGAAAAGTGCGTACACGCTGATACTCTCTCCTGAATACAGAGGATGTTCAGTAAAACTATTACTGTAGAAAACACAATTCACTTATTAGGCTTAGATGTTGATGTTTTGTTCCATTTAAAAGTCACCATTATGGTGATCAGTGTTTGTTTTAGTTGAAATATTGACTTGAACAACAATTGTGACAATTAAATGAAAAATTTCTGGGTATTACCAAATTACAAATCTCATCCATGACTCCCAGCATGCACTGCTGCATGGATAAATAATGAACATTTTACCATTTTATTTACCACCATTGTTGAGATTCATACTCTGATTCTTGTGTGTAGGACTGGGCAATAAAATTATATTAAAACATATCATTGATGCACCTTTATGGATAACGATAGGAAAAAAGCGTTTAATATGACGCCTGTTAATGCATTGCTAAAACTGCATTGGACTACATTACATCACCGTTCCTCTAGATCTTAAATCAGCCTGACTAGACTAAAATTAAATGGGTTTAAATTAAATTTAATGTAGATTTCGTCAACTAAAATCTCTCGGGATATTTAGTTGACTAAAACAAGACTAAAACTAAATCAATTCATATGACTAAAATATGAATGAAACTAAATTAAATTTTAGTCAAAAGACTATGACTATGTTTAATCTGTGTTTGTTCTGCCATGTCGAAATATTGAGGTGTTTAATTTCTTTTCTATATTAGGAAGTAAAACCTCATAAATAAACGTTCTTGTTTTTTACTGACCTACAATATCTCTTTGTGTTGAGAATTAGTGCACCTTTGAGCCAACATTCAGTACGAGTAAAATCCTTAAGTACTTTTAAAATGGGTTACGTTAAGACTTAAACTCAAGTCGTATTTAAATTGGTGACTCTATTTTAGAGTACAACTTGGTGTGTTCAGCTGCCTTAAAACCTTTGGGTTTAATAATTTACTCTCAAGTCCATAGGCATAGCTTGACATTTGAGCTGTTTGACAATAAATATAAACAATAGTTATAATAAAGTTAATAGGTTTAATTAGAGATGCTCCGATCAGCATTTTTGGGGCCGATCACTGATTACCGATCACCAAGATCATGATCTGCCGATCGCCGATCAGTGCCGATCACAGAATGGCAGTGGAATGGGAATCTTTTATCTATAATCTAACAGAGTTTACACCATTTGTAGAAATGAAACTAACTATAAATTAGGTATATTATTGTTTTAATAGAGAATCAAATAAATAAGCAGAACAAATATTTCTTCTTGCAAAGAGAAATGTAATATGCCTTTAAAAAGGTTTATGTCTGTTAAAAGTAATTAAAATAAAACACTTCACAGTCTTTACTGTATGAATTAAATACACACGCATTCGTATGAAGTACAACAGTTTTTCACTGATGAGCAGAGAGTCATTTTATTGAGAAATGAATTAGGATACTGTAGCTTTAAGACGTGGGAGAGATCGTTCTCTTCACGTGCACTGATGACAGGCTGCTGTGTATTAGTGATGCAAAGTCCGATTCATTTCCGCGAACCGGCTCTTTTCGGACAGTTCGGCTCATTGAACCGGTTTTAAAAGCCGATTCAACGGTTGCTGATGTCATCAAGAAATGACATTGCTACGCATTTATTTTCTAATTACTTGTATCAATGAAACATTCAAATAAAGTCGTTTGTGTCAACACATTAAAGCATTCAAATAAAAAGTAGTTTTTTGTGAAGGCATAGCTGATTTATTGCCTTTCATTCATAAGTTAGTAATGTTTGTGTTCACAGTTTCAATCGCGGATTGTAAATGCCAGATACCAGTTTTGACTAGCCTACAACTTGAATAAGAAAAAGACACTTGTGCACAATTGCGGATGTGTAAGTATAAAGAATAAATAAACTTGTCTTTTAAACTCATTGGTCTTCCTTAAACAACTACAATATGATTTGCATGCACAATAAATCGTACTAAAACTAAAGCTTTTTAATAAAACAAGCATATCAAGAAACTAATAAAACAAGAATGGCTCGTTCAAATCCTCTGTGATTCACACGCAGTGTCAGCAACTCATCCGTCAGAATCATCGGCAATCCTCGCCTCGGCAATCATCGACAATCTTCGTTCGGTTCTTTTTTAGTTCGACGTGCTATTTCGGCTGTGCGTCCTGCGTCATCAACCCGGAACCTATGCCCAAAACTAAAGTTCGATTCAGTTCGATTTGTGAACCGGCTCGACCGGTTACTTCCTGAGAACCGGCTCAAAAGAACGATTCATTCGAGAACCTAATATCACTACTGTGTATGCGTGCGGCGGGTGTCCGCAAACAAGAGCAGCTGTGAGGAAAATGGAAGTTTAAACCTTCAAAACTTTAAAACGAATGCAAGTAATAAACTTTCGGCATGAGGATGCAATTGTCTGCGATAGATATGTGTTGTATACGCTGTTTGATAGGGATGTGAAGACGCATTGCGCTGAGGACCAGAGCGCGTCCTCATAGTCCGCAAACAAGAGCAGCTGTGAGGAAAAGGGATGTTTAAACCTTCAAAACTTTAAAACGAATGCAAGTAATAAACTTTCGGCACGAGGATGCAATTGTCCGCGATAGATATGTGTTGTATACGCTGCTCATTTGTAGCAGAGATGTGTGTGTTGCGAGTCCTCATAGAAAATACGCATATCTCTGTAAAGGCAGAGAGGGAAATCCAAATCTGCACGTCACACATGAGCAACGGGTTACAAAATGCTTGCACTGTGTAAAATGGTCTCTAATTGCAGCCGCATCAGGAACGCTATGATGACAAAAGTAAACAGAAAAATCGGCTCATGAGATCGGCAAATTTAGCAAGTGCCGATCGCGTCATTTAATGCCGTTATCGGCCGATTACGATCGGCGGCCGATCGATCGGAGCATCACTAGGTTTAATGCCTCACCCACTATATACACACACTGCAAGAACAAAAGATCTACTAGGGTTAGTTAATTTTAGGACCTTTTTTCACTTCTAATCACAGTAACAACAAACGGAAATTTCACTTTGAATCTTCACTATCAAAAATACAGATACAAAAGCTGTCACTGGGGCAGTACCTTATAAAAAAATGTCCTTGTGAATCATTTAGGTACAAATATGTACCTTTGAAGTACTAATATGTAGGGCTGTGACGATAACCGCGTCACCGCATCACCGCAGTAATGAGATGCCAACCGCGGTGCTGAGTTCATCATCGTCATCACCGCACTTTTTTATATTTTCTTTATTTTGCTGGTGAAAGTTACAGAAGTCATATGGTGTATGATATGAACTTGTAAGAATTTTGATTGATCCTGACCAAAAGGTCAGCCCTTCCTGGGAACACAGCATGGATGCCCGAGAGTGCAGTGTGTGTGCCCTGTAGGTGCCTGAGGCAGCAAGGACATCAAAAGAGAACTTTTTTGCAACACAACAAGTTTTCCTCCAGGACTCACGGCAGGGGACCAAGACCCCCAAAACACCCCTCTCGGGAACCAGAACTTTATCTCGAATACAGGAGACTCCCTGGAGAGTTACACTTGATTTTCAAACACCACATCTCCATACAACAACAGGATTCAATGTTAATCTGTGACAATAAACAAGTAAACGTAACCTAATGTTGGGAGACAACTCCTACCTTAGAGATGTTGACCAATCACCCACTGTATGTATATTAGGCAACACCCCTGAATTTTACAACAACCAATCAGAAGCAAACTCCTATATGCTTTGTCTCTCTGGATATTTAAGGGAATGATGTAAAATGGTTCGGCGGGTCTTTCTGTTCATGGAAATTCACCCCCATGATGCTGTATCTTTGATACAGCATCATGTATTTTATTTTACTTTGAGAAATCTGTAACCAGATATTCATCACTTGCCAGGTATGCATTATTCTCATTTGATTATATTTGTTTTCTCGTATTTGAATTGGAATGTGAATTGGCTTCTGAATTATGTTTTACCTACCTGGTTAATAAATTGTTATATTTGATTTTATTCTGTGTTGCTCGGTAAATGTTGACACTGCAAGTAATATCGTTGTATCCGTAGTTACCGTAAGGACTGAAATCAGGCTAGGATCGGCCCAATCCCAGCTAGATAGTGAATAATACATCAGCTGAGGATTTGTGAGATACGAATAGCAATTGGCGTTAGTTTAAGTGTACTTAGAAGCGTGGAGGCTGTGTTTCCGTTTAGAGTAACATTTCTGATTACTCTAAATAGGGTCAGCCTCAACCTCTGTTTATTTCAATGTTATTCTATTCATTAATCTTGATTAGAAATAATAATTGTAATAATTAAGTGTCACCTCTAAGGGGACTAAATAAAGTATGTTTAAAGTTGAGCACGCAGAAAGCGGCCGCTTAAGCGTATAGTCCAACCTCTGGCAGCGACCAACACTGATTCGCTTACGACCGTTGACCAGTATATTAATTATGAGGCCCGTACTAGGATCATGTGCGACTGTGAGAACCGAATGAACGAGTGTAATACCAGAGCTTTATCAGAATAAACAAACAAACATCCATCTAAATTCTGTAAGTTTTAAAAGTAATAATCCGATTTGTAATATAATATAAACTAAATCTTTGTCTTTGGAGTCAGATTAGAGATAAATATACCTAAATTACGTAACGCCAAAACGTCATCTGCAAAGCTCCGGAAAAGACCGAACGCGCTATTAATCCTTCCCATGCGGTTTGGACTTCGCCATTGGGCCAAACGGATGGATGGGGGATAAAATTTAGACCCCCTTACAAAGTGGTGATCCCGACGTGATATTCAACCAGTGAGAAAATCTTATCAAAATGTACAAAGTACGACTGATTTGATCCCTGGAGAATAAGAGTCTTTTCATGGAGCTAAAGGTTTGAACTTCTTCTATTTCTTCAGCTGATGTGGTAAGTCAATCTTTTCTTTGCCTTTTAAAATGTTTGAGGGAATGTTTTAAACATCCCACATTTATAAAATAGGTTGTAAATATACCTAATGTTAGACTGGAAATCAAATCCGGTGGGGCTTTAAGAATGAAATGAAACCACATTATTAGGAAATGCTGTGTAACGCTATATGAAGAATGAATTGCTTTGCTCTGTTAAGATCTTTTGTTTACGTGCCTACGGAAAACAAAAGATCGTCTCACATTGGAGTTAAATCATCCAAAATTTGTTCTGATTCTCAAACAAGGAAAACATCTAGAATCTAAATTTAAATCACCAAATTCTACACAATTGTTTATGTTGTGACAGTTAATGCACAACCTGGAAAGAGTGCCAAAATAACTTTTAACAATTGGGAAATGATGTTGGATGATTTAAACTACAATGCAATGAATGTGTTTGCATGTGAAGGGAGGACTTGGACAATTGATATGTGAAAAGCACACAGATAGTAAGATTTTTAAATGCTGCAAACATCAGTGTACAATCTATATTTGATGAATTAAGGTAATATTGTAATCAAGCTGGAGAATGAAGGAAATGAAGGAAATGTATGAATGATTGAAGGCAGCGTTGTTGGATTTAAAAATCCCCAATGCATAGAGAAATGTAACTGAATGCTGGACATTAAGCAAGTAGGGAAATTATTTTAAATGAGTTGTTGTGAGTGAGCCTTCTAAAAGATCACTCTGGATTGAATGAGAATAGAATGGACTCAGTAGGTCATATTACAATTACAAACCTCTAATTCAATGTAGTTCTCCATTGATGAGATACAATTAAGCAAAACCTAAAATTGTTGCAGGAAAATATAATGTTTTTCTAGGCCAACACAAATGGTCTTATCTCTCACTGTGAGACACCCAACTGAGATGAAAGGGCTTACCCCCACTCAGATAACGGGCTATCCATTGTTCCCAAGAGAGCACATTGTTTTTAAGAGAGACAATTGTCTGTAACCATATTTTTCCTTCTGTAAATCAATCTCAGTGTTATTTAAGAACTTGATAAACACCAGGACTGTTAAAAGTTCTTGGTTTAGTCTTTCCCTATGAGTCTGTGAAAATTGTTTAAAGACAGTTTTGTACAGCTTTATAGAGATGTGAAAGGCCACACAATTTTTAGTCTTGAAACTGTTGAAGGAATACATTAGCATGGACCAATGAAAATCTGTGCCTCACACCAGTCTGTCCAGGGCTGACACCTTTTCACATTCAAATATATTGATACAGGAACATCTTGCAAATTCAGACACACAAACATCAGTCTGGTAATCCTTAAGAGATCAGTAACGAATGTATTTTTAATTAATACTGTTTTTAATATAATATAATCTACATTGTGATCAAGTTGCAATATCCATTATATTGTCATGGCCAAACAGGCCTCAGATGGTAAAATGTGGTGTATTACATGTACTATATGGAGTAACTTGCACAGGCCAAACTCACAGAATTGGTCCACCACCCAGTTTGTCAAGGAGCGGGGTACGCTGTCACGTGCTGCCATGTTTTAACACAAAAAATTAATGTGACACTCATGATAGTGAACCAAATCTCCTTCACTGGAAATCTTTAACCCATTTTTTAATCCGATACAGAGGTCTATTTTAATCATTTGGTAACTAAACCTATGATAAATGCTGAACACATCAAACAAAAGAGTCCTTTTGGGTCAGAGATCTGAAGCAGTCAAAGGTGTGATGAGCTGATGAATTGCCCACAGGTCTGACTGAACTGAGCAACTTAAAATGAAGCCATTTGAGCTTATGGAAGTTCTCCAGCAGAAATGGAGTTTGAATGCTCACAGCAGACAGCAAGGGTTTAAATGCTATCACAGCTTAAAGTAATATGCTGTCGGACTACACTGCAATAGCAGTAGTCAATAAAAAAAAAACTCTGACCAAAGGATTTAAAACTAATTTAATCTCTGAAAATAAATTTGCAAAGTAATATGACAATGGTACATCTATTCCCTAATGACTGATCACCAAAAGAAGAAATTGTACCACATGTCTTAATGCAAATTGCATAAAGGGTTAAAAACTAAATTGCTTCTCTGTTTGTCCTTTATCAGGTTGAAAGCTGTAAATCCTGGCCAGAGATGTCTGGCCACATCAAGGACAACAAACTTTGCAGAAACACAACCTAAAAGTCTGGGATCTGGGTGTGAAGAAAATTCAAAGGCCATTTTACACCTCACTACACTATACCATCATGAATAGCGATGGCCTCGAAATTTGCAACACTAATTGTTAGAGATAAAATCCACCCATCTCCCAGTCACACAGTCACACACATACATACATGCATACGTATATACACACACACACATTTTCCAACGCAATCTTGCAACATATCTGGTATAGACGTAAAGACTATCCAGACCTAAACACCATGCAACACACCACACAACACATACTTACTATTAAAACATCAAATACCTAAACAATAATCTTACTGTTGTTGGGATACTTGTAAATCAGGGCCCATGATTTTCAACCTATCACTAACAACAGCACAAACATTGTCAAAATGATTGAACTTGAAGTGCGGGCATTTCTACTGATCAATCAAACAATTTACTCCACTCCTAAATATTTAAATGTGACTTAGTCAACAGATCACATACACCTATACACATATTTACATATCTCTACACCTGCCCATACACAAACACATAGAAGTCCGAGATTCTGAATCTTTAAATTTATGGACTACACATACTCATACACATGCCTATACATTACACGCATACATATACATCTACACAAAGGCACATACCTGTACACATACACATAGAAATCTAACAGATTCTGAATCTTCACTTGTACTCATGAACTCAACATGTTCTGAACATATTCTAAGTTTATCTTAGGCCTACAAGTTGTTTATGTGAGAAAATTGAGAGTATTTTTGAAAAAATTAATTATAGATGTGTGCAGGTTATGATTACAACTCTATGTGTCTACTATTATTATTATTATTATTATTATATATGGACTACAATGTCCATACCTAAATCTATTATAGCAGTATAATACTATCACTGTTATAGATACACCCTATAGTATGCATAACCAAATTTTACATTTTCAGTTTTTTATTTTCACTTGACCCAATACCTGAATGTTATTTTAACACCTTTTGGTTTGTAATTTTTTATTTTCACATGACCCAATATATGCATACCTGAAGGTTATTTTAACATTTTCTATGTTTTATTTTTATACAATCTATAATATGCATACCTGAAGATCATTTTAACAATCTCTGTTTTTATTTTCATATAATCTATAATATGCATACTTGAAGGTTATTTTAACATTTTCTGGGTTTTATTTTTATACAATCTATAATATGCATACCTGAAGATCATTTTAACAATCTCTGTTTTTATTTTCATATAATCTATAATATGCATACTTGAAGGTTATTTTAGAATTTTCTGGGTTTTATTTTTATAATATGCATACCTTAATGTTATGTTTTTATTGTTTTAACCTGATCTTTTGCATCCTCTCCTTGAATATCCAGAGACCAAGTACCTTTTTAATTCAGCTAAACTCTAAATACAACAGTGGGAAAGAATGATGGTAATTTTACAGATCAGATATATTTGACCCTATCGTACCACTTGCTCCTTTTACACATACACCTGGTGGGACTGGGTGTTCCGAGGGTGTGCCATTGGCAGTGCCCTGATCTTCACCTTCACCATGTTCCAGTACTGCACATCATGCACCTTTTCTGATGTACACAGGAATCCACACACGCTGCCCTTGCCCTCAGCCCACTGCAGATACCTGTGTCCTCACCCCACTGCAGATACCTGTGCCCTCACCCCACTGCAGATATCTGTGTTCCAAAGACTCTAAAAAAAAAAAAAAACTCTTTGCTTTGTCTGACCCCGCAGGTACCCTATTACAATTCACCTGCGGGGCCAAGCGGGGAAATACTGTAAGAATTTTGATTGATCCTGACCAAAAGGTCAGCCCTTCCTGGGAACACAGCATGGATGCCCGAGAGTGCAGTGTGTGTGCCCTGTAGGTGCCTGAGGCAGCAAGGACATCAAAAGAGAACTTTTTTGCAACACAACAAGTTTTCCTCCAGGACTCACGGCAGGGGACCAAGACCCCCAAAACACCCCTCTCGGGAACCAGAACTTTATCTCGAATACAGGAGACTCCCTGGAGAGTTACACTTGATTTTCAAACACCACATCTCCATACAACAACAGGATTCAATGTTAATCTGTGACAATAAACAAGTAAACGTAACCTAATGTTGGGAGACAACTCCTACCTTAGAGATGTTGACCAATCACCCACTGTATGTATATTAGGCAACACCCCTGAATTTTACAACAACCAATCAGAAGCAAACTCCTATATGCTTTGTCTCTCTGGATATTTAAGGGAATGATGTAAAATGGTTCAGTGGGTCTTTCTGTTCATGGAAATTCACCCCCATGATGCTGTATCTTTGATACAGCATCATGTATTTTATTTTACTTTGAGAAATCTGTAACCAGATATTCATCACTTGCCAGGTATGCATTATTCTCATTTGATTATATTTGTTTTCTCGTATTTGAATTGGAATGTGAATTGGCTTCTGAATTATGTTTTACCTACCTGGTTAATAAATTGTTATATTTGATTTTATTCTGTGTTGCTCGGTAAATGTTGACACTGCAAGTAATATCGTTGTATCCGTAGTTACCGTAAGGACTGAAATCAGGCTAGGATCGGCCCAAACCCAGTTAGATAGTGAATAATACATCAGCTGAGGATTTGTGAGATACGAATAGCAATTGGCGTTAGTTTAAGTGTACTTAGAAGCGTGGAGGCTGTGTTTCCGTTTAGAGTAACATTTCTGATTACTCTAAATAGGGTCAGCCTCAACCTCTGTTTATTTCAATGTTATTCTATTCATTAATCTTGATTAGAAATAATAATTGTAATAATTAAGTGTCACCTCTAAGGGGACTAAATAAAGTATGTTTAAAGTTGAGCACGCAGAAAGCGGCCGCTTAAGCGTATAGTCCAACCTCTGGCAGCGACCAACACTGATTCGCTTACGACCGTTGACCAGTATATTAATTATGAGGCCCGTACTAGGATCATGTGCGACTGTGAGAACCGAATGAACGAGTGTAATACCAGAGCTTTATCAGAATAAACAAACAAACATCCATCTAAATTCTGTAAGTTTTAAAAGTAATAATCCGATTTGTAATATAATATAAACTAAATCTTTGTCTTTGGAGTCAGATTAGAGATAAATATACCTAAATTACGTAACGCCAAAACGTCATCTGCAAAGCTCCGGAAAAGACCGAACGCGCTATTAATCCTTCCCATGCGGTTTGGACTTCGCCATTGGGCCAAACGGATGGATGGGGGATAAAATTTAGACCCCCTTACAAACTATACACAAAAGTCATTGTTAATCATAATTTACTGCTCTCCGCACAAGGGGGAGGGACGGTGCATTAAACATATATAGGGGTTTATTATGTGCGCATGTCTTATAATTGTTATTTAATTACTTAGTTTCAGTACTTAAATACACACAATAGCCTACTGTCACAGGCGCAATCTTCTTAAACATGAAGCCATTAATTTAAGCGCGTCATGCCCAGGTGCTCTGATATTTATTGCATGCCATGGAACTGTACCAACTCACTCACTGCGCGAATAACAAAATCTCAAGTGCAAGGAAATCTCACAGCCACGCGCATTACATTATTCAGGTGCAAGAAGGTCACCGGGCAGCACGAAATGCGCGTTGGTACTGATAATAATAGCATAATTATTTAAAACTATAATGGTCAAACATGCCAACTATAGTTATGAAGGCTAGCGCGGTCGGCTGTAGACCTATATGTCTGACTATCGTAGCGAGGAAATGCCACTATCTAAAATCACATCTTGTGATTATTAACTATCATGTGGCGTTTGTCGGACTTGGGAGCACCAAACATACCTTTAGTAAAGCATTAAACTTCAGACCAGCAACGACAGTTGGAAATCTCCAAGACTTTTGCGAGAGGAGCAAAGTACCATAGTGACATCAGTCAGGCAGGTGAGGGCTTACTGACCGCGTGACCCGTTAATGCTGTAAACTAATTTCTCCAGCTCGGGATCAAAAAAGTTTTATTATCTTCTTGATTATGTAAATGGACAGCAGTAATTTAAAGCATTGATTGGAGTATCCATAAGTTTTGCGCAGTTATTTACGGGATGATGCAATACGTTACTTCGTTTCGTATCTGCTTTGAAAAATTATAATTAAACATATTAACTATAGTAACATGAAATAGTATTTATTTTCGTTTCTTTTGAGTTTAATATGAATTATGGAACAGTTTTTGTCATTGTTCGTAACCCATTTTATTGTGCAATAAATTATTTAACGTTCAACCCGTTGCGTTTGGAGGAGTGCGTTATATGCACGGAGTTTTCCCCGAAAAACACTCTAAAAATGTCTAAAGAAATTGGAATCAAGGTTTTGCTTACAAGAAACAATGTTAAGCTCGGCATGTTCTTTCTAGTTTTTTTCAGGTTGCTATTGTATGAAATGTATTGTACAAAATGGGTTATAAACGATGACAAAAAATTATATAATTATTATATATATTATATATAAAAATATATATTTGTATTGCTATATATATATATATATATATATATATATATATATATATATATATATATATATTATACCTATGGAAATAAATATTATTTTATGTTGTTATTGCTAATATAATTTGTTGTTTTAATAATAAATAAGAAGACGTTTCCGATGCTTTGCGGGGGTGGGGGGTTGTGCTTTTGGGCTTTGGGGGTTACTGTTGTGCGGTTAACCGCATAACCGCATGATTTTTTTTATGCTTCACCGCGGTGAGAAAATATCCTAACCGTCACAGCCCTACTAATATGCACCCTTTGGGTAGAAAATTTTAATTTTTAAAAGGGTTCTGTCATAGTAACAACTTGTGTACCTTTATTTCTGAAAGTGTTCAGTGAAAATACAACACAAAGAAACATACCTGAAGGAATAAAATCATCCCCACAGCCCTCATTTTCATCATCATGATCTTCCTCTTCTGTAGGTTCATTTTTTATTTCTGTGGGTTCAGTTTTGATCTTCATCATGAGGTTCCTGAAGTCAATGAGTTTGATTGAACACATCTTGAGTTTGGTGTGCAGGATCTGCTGCTGTTCTCCAGCGTTACAGACAGAATCCAGAGACTCTGTGGAGGTTTGATGATCCTGTAAGCCCTCATTATTGTCACACACTGTTGTGTCCTGAGCATCTGTGGACTTTGACTCAGTATAACAGAGTAAAGACAGACTGAGATCTGAGTCCTGTGTGGAAGACACAGACACACACAGACAAACACGGGCACAGACACACGGACGCGCACACAGAGTAAGATTATAAATGATTTGATGTTGTCAAACAGGTAAAGGATGTTTATAAGCTGTACAAACCTCTCTCTTCAGTCCTTCATCTCCTCTTAACCTCAGCTTTGTCTCCAGTAACGCCACCTCTTTCTTCAGCTGAGAGATTTCTGTGATGAAATCATCAATATCCAGCATGGACAGATCAGTTCCTACTGATTTACAGCACATCTCATCTCTCATCATCAACACTAAAATACACAGAGACAAGACTCTGTTTAAACACTCAAGAGAGAAAAACACCGAGGATACACAAACACATCAAACGTGAGCTCTTTCTTTCTTTCTTTCTTTTTTTAGTGGGTTTATCGGCGGACTAAAGAGCTGCAGCGCCTCCTGCTGTACTGGAGAGAGAAGACACTGCTCTGTTTCTCATTTGTCTTTGAAATAAATCGTATTTTAAGGGTATAAACATGCATGTCAATATTATAATGGTTAATGTATTGTGATGAATTTTTTATTATGATTATATTAATTATTGGGCTTTATAAATCTGCTGCTGTTATGTTAAAGTCATAATTTATGATTATTAAAGCTGTTTGTGTTGATGCAATGTCATCTCTTACTGGCTGTAAACATCACAAACATCAACATTTCTGTGTTTTATATTTAAAGCTCTGAAAGTAATAATCTTTGAATATCAGTTCAGGTGTAATGACACATTTTTGACTATCATGATTTTCCTACTATGATTAGGGTTCAGTGTGGAGGAGATGGCAGGATATTTATGATGGGCTTCACCCAGAAATGCCTCATATTAAAATTCTTTACAGGACGACATATATTGATATATATTATACAATAGTTGGTCAGTACTTATGCTGGGAAAATGTTACATACCCAAATCAAAATACATATAAGTAAAGCCTTTATTTTGTGCATTTCATAATTATTTAATTTTTTATACTAAAGCCCTTAAAATATGCAAAACTAAAATGCAATTAAATATTTCTCCATTATAAAAATCAAAAGCCCTGGCTCTTGAAATGTGTTTTTTTCATACTTATATCAGATTTATTCTGCTTTGCTTGCTGTATGCGCCTGTTCCTTACATTACAATTTAAATGTGTTTAATTATGTATTTATATTTTGGTGCCATGTTTTTTTTACATGATGGCCGTTTCTCAAACGGAAGTCCGCATCCTACGGTGGACGAGAAACAGCCAATAAGTGTTGAATAAAGAAAAGTTCAGTGTGGATGCGGAATTGAAGAATATGGACCAATCAGATAGCAGCCACTCCAGCGAATCAGGAGCAAGATTTGGAAAAAAATTTAATGGCTCTATTGGTTTAAACAAATTGAGCATAGAAACTTATAATGTACAAAGCCTTTTAGGAAGATAATTAAGAACATTGACGGAAGTATAAAGTCATTATAACATTTATTAAAGAAATCCGGCTATACGCGATAATTTTGTTTCTTGCATATCTGTGCTCCTCACTCCAGTTCAGTAGGTGGCGGTATTAAACTGAAGAAGAAGAAGTGTTGATTAGGGATTAGGCAGCGTTTGTGTTTGTTAGCGTTTTGCATTCTCCACAGCTGTTTCTCAATATGCGTTCTTGTCTGTACTTGTGTTCTTGTGGACTTGTGAAACGTCATCAGTCGCGGCCCAAGTACTGTTCCAATTTAAAGTTCGCATCAAGCCCAAGTTCACATAAAATCCCCGGATGTGTTCTTGATCCGCCCATTTTATCGAGGATGTATCAGAGGAGACTTGTGTGGACTTATGACAGCGAAGTTTCCCAGAATGCATTTCGCGTCAGGAGTTCGTTCTTCCGAGGCCCTAGCCGTTTCTCAATGTCAAGGAAACTTCCTTGGCAGGACTAGTCCTTACAAGTCACTTCCTTCAGAGGCTAGGCGAGGCTCCTCTTAAGCATTCGGAGAAGACGTTAAATGGAACAGGCTAGCAAGTGCACGTCACTACGTCATTGCGTGATTGAAAGGTGTGCTTTCGGTGCTGCGCGCATAGGATTGTGGGTGATTTCAGCGCGTGAAGAGCGCGAAGGATACAAATTTGCATCCTTTCCTGTATATGGGATATTTCTCAAACGAAGGACTCAGTCCTTGGCTGACATTTCGAGGATCCTCGACATTGGAACAGTCCTTTGACGGACGTCGATGACGTAGCATCCTCGAAATTCTAGCTTCCGAGGATCCTTCCTTGACATTGAGAAACGGCTCGTGTCCCAATATTCACACTAAGCCCTAGGTCTTCCTCGAAGTGGACACTTGTTGAAAGTGCACTTAGCAGAGTAAGTGCGCAAGGGCCCGAAGCGGTGAAGAGCAGAATTGGGACAGTTTGGCACACGTCACTATCTACGTCACTTCTGTCGTGATCTGGGGCTGGATTTACGAAAACATTCTTGAGACAAAAAAATAGGAAAGTAGTTTAGATAAATTATAAGAAGTTCGTAAGAATGTTTCTAAGTGCAATTCTCAAACACTTCTTAATATTCTCAAATATTTACATAAGAATATCTTAAATATTTGTCTTAAGAGTAAAATGACAAGCTTTGAAATGAATTATTCTACCCTGCTCATAAGGTTATCCGTCCATTCATCTTTTTACCACCTAATCATTAACGCGATATATTCTACATAAATGAGTGATGTGTTAAGACTATAGAAGATGTAATTTGCTGTTGCAACAGAGACCAGCTACTGTATGAAGGCGGTGCAGTGAGTAAATATCATTCCCTAATCTCCCAATCGGTCCATCCTGCGGGTGCTTCACTCTACGTTCCCGGTTCTATCTCTCACACGTCCGCATGACAGAGATGGACGCGGAGGGTGGTGAAGTTTGCCCGGGCTTTCGGAGCGTTCGACTCACATGGTGGATCGATTGCTGGTTTGACTCCCGCTCAGAGCGTTTTCCAGCTGTTTCACAATAAATGTACTATAAAATGTTAGCTAATATTATCACTAATACGTATGTGTTTTGTGACACAATAACTGAAGTAAGCCATTAAACTCTATTATTTTTGGAATTAGGAAATTCCTCATTAAACTAATCTTTGTGAAGTAAACATTTTAAATGTTTTTTCTCTGAGTTTTGCCGGTGTCCGACCATAGCAACCGTTTTGCTCCCTCATTGGTTAGCTGTTCGAAATGTCAGGACACTACAAGGATTCTGGGTAATAGCCCATAGCAAAGTGCGGTTTGATGCGCACTTGCGAAAGGGGTGCATTAAGTGCACTTATGATCCCCCTGGAGAGCACCATTAGAGAATCGGGACACCCTACTACGGTCTTGCACCCGTTAGCGTGAGCGCGCATTGAGGGGCACAAGGGCAGAAGTGCGTATATTGGGACAGGGCCCGAGTCTGAACTTGCAAGTTCGAACTACGAAGGACACAAGTCCGAGTTCGGCGTACTTGGTTTTGAGAAACGGCTCATATGTTTTTCTGCAGTTTTTTGATGGTGTTAATGTTTATCTGCGATTTGTTTGATTTACAAATGTAGTAAACTGAAAATGAAACTTTGAAGGATTTTGATGAGAAGTTAAAAAAATGGCATCTAAATCTTTTTCTGAGGAGGATTTCTCTTTTGCTGTGTGCTGTGATATTTTTATTAATCCTGTTGTGTTGTCTTGTAGTCACAGTACCTGTAAAGACTGTATTCAGAGATTCTGGGAAAGTAAAGGATTTCAAGAATGTCCAGTTTGCAGGAAACGATCTTTAAGGGATGAACCTCCAATAAATTTAGCTTTGAAGAACTTGTGTGAGACTTTCTTAAAGGAGAGAAGTCAGAGATCTTCATCAGTTTGTCATCTTCACAAATGAAGCTGTCATTGATAATAAGGTCTGATCAATAATATTCAATACATGTAATCACATTAATAACATCAAGAACTGATAGACATCTTCACAATGACAAATAAATAACAATAATGTTGATTTCTTTCAGGAGAAACTCAAAACGGCATTAAGACCCTTACAGGAGGAACTGGAAATGTTCTTATATATTAAGAAAACTTTGGACAAAACTGCAGAACATATAAAGGTTTGAATGAAACATAATGTGAATCAAGGTTGTACAACACAAGTATTTTGTAAATGTATTTATTGATCCAGACCTGATTCAGTCATTATATGTTTCTGTGTGAAATGTGTTTTGTATCAGATTCAGGCTGAACGCACAGAGAAGCAGATTCATGAAGAGTTTGAGAAACTTCACCAACTTCTACATGGTGAAGAATCAGTCAGAATAACAGCACTGAGAGAGGAAGAGGAGCAGAAGAGTCAGAGGATGAAGGACAAGATTGAGAAGATGAGCAGTGAGATTTCATCTCTTTCACACACAATCAGAGTCATAGAGAAGCAGATGACAGCTGAAGATGTTTCATTCCTACAGGTGAGAAGAAAGAACTTCAATCTTCATTCTACAAATCTATGATTGTCATTTTCAAACATTCAAGTGAAATGTAATGAATAATCTGCATGTGTGTGTTTTTAACAGGACTTTAAGAGCACAATGGGGAGGTTTGTATTGTGTTTGCTGTTTCTCTCAGTGATTGTGAATCTAAACTCACAGCAGAATCTCAGACTCCTGAATGTTCTTCCAGAGTTCAGTGTAGAACGTCAGATCCAGAGGACATCTCAGGAATGATGATCAATGTAGCAAAACATCTCAGCAACCTGAAGTTTACTGTCATACACAAGATGAAGGAGAAAGTTGAATACAGTGAGTACAAAATACAACACTGACTTCAGATTTACTCTCATCATCAACATTTTTCGGAAGAGTTCCAGTGACTTTGGACCCAAACACTGCTCACCGTAAACTCTTTCTGTCTGATGATCTGACCAGTGTGAGACTCAGTAAAGATGCAGCGCTGCTTCCTGATTATCCAGAGAGATTTGATTCGTCTCTATGTGTTTTGGGTTCAGAGAGCTTTAACTCAGGGATTCACTGCTGGGATGTTCAGGTTGGAGACAACTAGGGTTGTAACGGTATACCGGTATGACGGTATACCATAGGGGTGGGCAAAAAAATCGATTCTTAGATGAATCGCGATTCGGACGTGGGCCGATTCTGAATCGATTCACAAATGTCAAGAATCGATTCTTAAATGTTAGTTTACAAAATAACGTCACGTTATCAGAACCAAAAGGCGGAACTCAACTGGGGGAGCGGTGATGCACACGGACAACTTAAGAGAGCGCGCCCTGCAAGAGCGCATAGCCGTGCTTACAAGAGCAGAAGAGAAAGAACACTTTAAATGCTTGTAGGTAGGGATGGGCATGATTAATCGACGATCGATAATTGATCGTTAGGAATTTAGTCGATGACGTTAATTTGTTATTGATTAATCTAATACTTTTTTTATCTAATGCAGGTTGCGTAGCCTAGCGTAGCGTGTGTCTTGAAGCAATTAAATGAATTTCACTGTGTGGCAGCAATTCAACATTTTACCACCAGGGTGCAATATTTGACATCATACTTTGTTATCTGTGACCTTCCGTTTTGATTTCAACAAAATAATCATGAAGAGGTCATGATTTTTTGGAACAAATGAAGTCTCTGTTTAAGAATGTGGCTCGCAGCTGCAGGTTCCGCTGCTTTAGAGCACCGCATATTCAAGCGCATATATGTTCCGTTTGTCTAACTAAATGTAGTTTAACTGTTTGCCACAAGTTGATCTTGTAATAAAGGTCTCATGGAGGAAAACACGCTGTATTTTTGTATTCAACATTATTGAATTATAAAAGTTAAATAATAATTTTTTATGATAAAAATATTAATGATTAATCGATAGTCGATCGTTAATTCTCCCGACAATCGACTAAAAAAATTTAATTGAATGCCCATCCCTACTTGTAGGACTATACTGCATATATCTCTACATTGAATTTAGGGCTGTCACCATTACTCTATTCTTTTTGAGGAGTTTTAAAAAAAAATCCATGTCGAGTACTCCTTAAAATAGCGGAGATGCGGTTTAGTGAAACAAACAGTATCAGAAGCATACAAATCAGCGCTACGCTGCCTCTCTCTCCCTCTCGTTTGCTCACTCACACACACCGTGCGTGTGAATCAGCAACTGCGTGAGGCAAGAATGCGCATCCATGTGAATTTTGGAAGTTAAAGACGACTGAGCTGCAGTGGCATGGCAAAACACATTTGAGAAGAAAGGCGCAGCAACTCAAAAAGACCTGCATGTTTCACAATTACTCCAAAAGACCATAATGACAATTTTTCGCGTGGAGCAGCAGTTGTGCGATCTACCGGCATTGCCTTTGCGATCGACGTATTGTACACCCCTGCCCTAAACCATCCGCAGACTGTTTAGATATAACATATACTTCTGTAAAAATATGCACATAGTTTGTTATTCAGTCGCTGGGTGCGCTGCATTATATAAATACAGTAATACTGCCAATCACTGTGTATAATGATGATGATTAGACGCTTAACGTTCGTGGAAGTTAATGCCGGTTAACATATAGAATTAATATGTCACGTTAAATTAATATTTTTACTGGTTTTAATGTCTTACAACAGAAACAGGACATGTATGTATATAAGAATGACATTATTTATCCCTAGTTGCATTAAAGTACAGTATATGACAGTTCAGAGACTAGCAAAAGCGCAAACATTAACCTGGCTTTGAAAGCAAATGCGACGTAATGACGTCACAGATATGCAAATTAGTACGTCAAGAATCGATTCTGAATCGAATCGGGACCCTAAGAATCGATTCTGAATCGATTCATGAGGGTCCAAGCGATTCCCACCCCTAGTATACCATGATATTAACATGCACAATTATCAGTCCATAAACATTTGCTTAATACCGGTTTTGGAAAAAAATATAATAAAGGAAATCTCATCTGTGCTTCTGCGCATATATTCTTCATTTCACATGACTGCTAGACACCACTCATATAGTTTTTCTCGGTACAGCAGAGAAAATTTCATGGCCAAAGAACACAAAATCTAACCTCTATCCCCCGCTAAGGAAAAGTTAAAATGTGCATTATGGGAATACTTTGGGTATCCCAAAAATGAGTATGTGTTGTCCTTAAAGATGGATATCCAGTTTGCAAGAAATGTGGACGAAGAGTGGCTGCAAAAGGAGAAAATACGTCGAACATACCATATCCGCAAACACATCCCTCTGTACAGCTAAAGGTGTGTTTTGTTTATAATTTAAAGCAGTATTATTTCTGTGATACAGAGGGCATCCCAAAATCCAGTCATGAAAATCGGCCATAAATCGGAAACGGATGTGTGTTTAATTTTTGGCCGAAAATTAAATAAAGCTGTTATATAAATAAATAAAGCTGTTATATAAATAAATAAAGCTGTTATATAAATGCACCTCTGAAGTGAACTGTCTTCAGAAAAGTTTTGATGGCATTTTCTTGTCGTTTAATCTCAGTATAATGCCTGATAAAGCGCTGTTTATAAGCGCACATGTCTGTTTTGTTTACATGTGAATGCTGGGAACCTCTCGCTCTCAGTCTCGTTCTCTTAAAACACTAAAGCACATTTAAGTGATTTATATTACAAGTCAATTTTAAGTTGATTATACATAGGTGATATCTAAAGAGAAATAACTTATTTCTTATTTTGTTCAAATGAGTGATGCAGCTTTATTTTCTTCTTTTTTTTTCAAAAGTTTTTTTTTGATATATCTGTTTTCATTCATTTAAGGGTCATTATAGCTGATGATTATAATACTAATAATAATTGTATAACATATACCGTGAAACTACGAACACCGTGATAGTTTCTGAGACGATTATCATATACCGTGAACATTTTATACCGTTACAACCCTAGAGACAACACAAGCTGGCGTCTGGGTATGACGACAGAATCTGCAGATAGAAAGAAGAGCATATCAACCAGCAGTGGAGTCTGGTGTGTGGTTTATTACTCTGGTAAATACTCTGCATTCATTACACCAGAAAGAGGTTGTCATCTCTCAGTGAAAGTGAAACTCGAGAGAATCAGAGTTGAGTTGGATTATGAGAGAGGAAAACTGTCATTCTCTGATCCTCTCACTAACACACACATACACACTTTCACACACACATTTACTGAAAAAGTTTATCCATGGTTCTATGTTCGCTGTGATATTTCTCCTCTGGTGATCTTACCGGTAACATCCTCTGAAAAACTCTGAATCAGGGATTTAATTTGAGATTGATTTTGTTTATAAATCAGTTTGAGTTATCTTAAAGGTTTTTTGTTGATGTTTCTTTTAAGATGAAGTTCATGAAGTTGTTGTTTTTGTTGATTGTGTTGAGTTGTAATTGATTGAGGATGAATTTGAGTCTTCACACAACACAACTGATCATCAGACCTCTGACTTTCACCATAGAGAACTGAATAACAAACCTCATAGAAGCACAGAGAGAAAAACTGATGGAGAAAAGAAAGAAATCAAATGTATTTCTCTTCTAGCAGTATGAGCAGTGCAGATGAGTTTGTTGTTGTTTTGTTAAAAGAAGACGCCGCTGATATTGAATGCAGTCGTGTTTAAAGAAACACATGGAGTTACACAGACTGATATAAAAACACTGTATTATCATTATACAAATAAACATGATGTGAGAAATCTCAATGTTTTCATGTCTGTGTCATATTTGAAGAAGAAAATCATCTGACTGTTATATCTGCAGTGTTTCTGTCATCAGATGAACAAATGACAGACAGATATTAATATTCAAGCACAGATATTTACTTCAGAAGAGCTCTGTGGATGTTATTATGTTTATAAAGTCATCACATAAATCACACACATTGTGATATTTTACTGCTGACCTTACATTTTTTAACTGAAGTAAACTTAAACATTTTGTACATATTTTACAAATAAATGTTGAATTAGGCTAATAGTACAAGAATTATTAATTTGATAGCGTTTTTAGTGTCTGTGGTTGTTGACTTTAACACGTCGCTTAATACATCCGAGATCAAATGAGACATCTGAGATATTTAGATCTCACTAATTATGATCTCGCTTATTTGGTTCTTTGAACACCACTGCTGTTGATGATTAGTATGGCAGGATTGAATTATCTGAGATCACTGCGCGTTCGTGCACTGCAAGAAAAGTCAATACATATCGATAGTAGAAAAACTGATCAGCCATGCTGTGATTGGCCAGTTGTTACAATGGCCAAGAACACGCCCATTTTTTAACCCCTGCAGGCTGAGAGCTACTGATGAAAGGTTGTGAACTTTTTATGACACTGAAATTAAAAACCCAGTTAAAGCTACTTTTGTACATAAATCACCATTAATGATGTAAAATTTTCTGTAAAAATATAATCTTGATATCTTTACTATGCTTGTCAAAGATTGAAATAAATGATTGTAATTAAAATTTGATGTTCCTAAAGTACTTTAAATCTCTTTTAAAAACAGTTAAATGCTGTTTTATCTGTTTGAAGCAATTAGCAGACTAAAAACAGGTGGTGGTCCTCCATCCTCATGTGATGTGCGGGCAGGATTGATGTCTCTAAACTGATTGATTGTACAGATCATCTCTGGAGCAGTTGCTCTTTCTTAAACCCACAGCCAATGCAACAATTTAATTCCTGACAAATAAAATTTTAATTGTAGTTTATTATAAGATTGTGTTTTCCTTTCTGTTGTGCAGTTGTAGATAATACACCAACACTTTTAGCAGTTTCCAAGAATGTGGTAAATAAAGAATGATGTGCAGTAAGGGAATGGTAATGTTATTCTACATCAAAAGATTATAAAATGCAACTGTTTCTGAGCAATGCACATGACAGTAAAGAAATCCTCTCAGATGACAGTCCTTTAGAGAAACTATATGCAAGTGGTTGAATAAGTTTTCTTCAATTGCATTATTCTTAACTGATTTCTGACTATATTAGCAGTATTCCACGTTAACTGAAAGTCCTGCATCTGCTGAGTCTGCACAGAAAAGTGTAGTAAAGAAGATAAAGATATGTGAAAATATGTGCAAAAAACTCATTTTGTTATTTTGGTCATTTTTGTCACAGAACAGGGACAGGGGGTAACATATTTGTAGACAACGTTTTAAAGATAGAACAGATAGAAATTACTAAACGAAAACCCTTTCATGCATGACTTTGTAAGCTACTTGACAATCTAAAGAAAAAATTAAATAGGAGATTAGTTTATTCAAATGAAAATTATTTCACACTGAGTAATAATCTTTATTGTACATAACATCTATTAGTGCTGGGTATGATTAATTCAAACAAATTTAAAATGAATGTGATCAGCATGTGTGTCTTCTCATTCGTTTAAGAATAATAATCAAACACCTGTTACACAAAAACAAGTCGCACAAGTACAGAAAAAATATATTTGTTATATTATATATTTTTTAAATAACATCGCTAAAAGATTTAATTAATATATCTTTTTTATTATGTGTTGAATTTGAAAAGCTCTTTATATTAATCATGCAGATTGCGCTCGTATAATGGAGAATATGCGACTGCGTCAGACTTTCCGTATCACATCCGCTTAAAAAGGTACAAACTAATCTTGTTTACATGAAATAAGCCTGCTCCCGAGCAGGTTTGAGCCAGAGCCGTATAATAACAGAGTTACGAAACGCTTTGATCTCGCCGCCGCGCGGTCACGTGATTCAGGTAACGTTCTAAAGTTCCAAACCAAGCAGGGCTGTCAATCTGTTTGCATAGGTTTTCAGCTATTTTAGGTAAATATTAGCTTGTAGTGGGAATTGATCACTATACTTACTGTGTTTATAACGTTTTTTTTACTAGGGAGTGATGGAAATACAGTAAATCAGTTAATAAAGATACAGTTAATTGTGACCCAAATATAACTGTGGTTATCTATACCAACTACAGCAACACAGTTTATCTTTTATTTTTGTACCAAAATATGGCTATATAAATGGCTATCAATCTGCTAAAAACATAATTCCTACACTTTTACTATATTAAAATCACAAAAAAGATCGCCAACATGGTTATTTGTAACAGTGAAGCATAACAGAAACACACCAAATTCATATTTAATTGTATTTATAGTACACATTAAATGTTAATATAATCATACATGATTTTCGAGGATACATCACTCGTATTACTTACCAAACACAATGAAACACACAGCAGCATTGTGAAGCAGTGTGACTTTCTTATAAGGCATTTAGCTTGTCGCTGTTGCCCCCTAGTGTTACTCGTAATATATAAAAAAGATAAGTATAAAGTAGATGGCCACCAGTAATAACATATTAAACCATTAAATCTATATTATTCACACATTATACACAACTCATTAAAATATAAAATTTTTACTAGTTATTATTAACGATAATCATTACCTACAGCAGAGTTCATAAAATATCACTGTTGACTATATTAATGAAATGTCCGAAAATGTAAAGAGAAATGGTAATTTCATCGATTTACCAGCAGGTGCCATTGAGATGAATGGGCTTCAGTGCTGCGTTTGGAACTATGCGTCACTACCGGTCACTACATGAAACGCTGTTACTTCCGCATTCCATTCTTACAACGGACGTCTATGTGAGTGTCGTAACTCTATTATTATACGACTCTGGTTTCAGCTTGCGGTCCTGTTGCTATCACAGCAAGTTTAGAATGAGCTTCGAAGAACCAAATAATCCAAGATCATGCCAAATCATCAACAATCAAATCCAGCTAACTGAGTTAGCGACGTACGAAGAACGGGCCCCTGGTTTTATATGTGGGATGTTGTTGGTGACTTAAATATTTAATGTTGTAAGACTTGTTATTCTAATATAATCTGTATTGTTTATCAAGCTTAGATAATTGATCTTCTCATATAGACTTATACTCACTAAAACTGCTCCAGGTGTGTGTTCACTCTTTACTGTATGAGTTACCATATGTTGGCAAATACATCACTTTCACTTTGTGTAAACTCAAGAAATATATCACAAGTTGAATATATTTAATCATAACTAACTTTACAGGTGCTGCTCATATAATCAGAATATCATCAAAAAGTTGATTTATTAAACCAATTCCATTCAAAAAGTGAAACCTGTATATTATATTCATTCATTTCACACACTCATATATTAATGATATATATTAAATCTATGGGGTTATGGTCAGGTGAGTTTGCTGGCCAATAAAGAACAGGGATACCATGGTCCTTAAACCGGGTACTGGTAGCTTTTTGGCATTGTGTGCATGTGCTAAGTCCTGCTGGACAATGAAATCTGCATCTCTCTGAGGACAGTAAGCCAAGTTTTATTTTACCATAATTTGACTGAATGCGCAGGCAAACTAGCAAAATTAAGTTTTAAACATAGGTTTGTGAGGTGGCTAATCATTCAGTCCTGTCAATCATCCTGAGAGCCTATCTAAGCCAGTCAGTCTCTGTGCCTTCCCAGTGACAAATCATCCGGCATCCTTCCTTCTCCCCAAATCTCCTCCTCCAGTTTGCTCATTACTCTCTCCACACAGTCTTAACATGGGGGAGTTTGAACTTGGGGCCCGAACCGAGGTTCAAGCTCCCCCTGAGGACAGCAAGCCACGTTTTATTTTACCATCATTTAATAGACTGAATGCGCAGGCTAACTAGTGAATAACTCATTATTATATTGATTCGTTCAATTGGTTCTCAATGTCACACAGAGTCATTGCATCAGCCACTGCAGGCTCTCTTCCACAACCATGCAACTAGTTGAGAGTCGTCAGACCAAATAATTAAAGGCAGTTGATATCCCAATACTTAACCCAGTAGATAACATTAAGTTGTTTGTCAGACCATGTGAACTGATAAAGGCAGATACTTGCACCAAACTTAACCCTTTTGATCAAGAGGTTTGTCAGACCATAAAAATGAACCAAAAGCAGATGATACACCAACTTAATCCTGGTCATAGATTTGCGGTAACAAAGGATAAATCAAATGTACTTGTGGTCAATAATTCGGAGTTATGCAGAATAATTCCAAAATATAATTTTATTAGCAAAGGTAAGAGCATCATAATACAAAAGCTAATTCAAATATATAAAGTTCATAATCAATCAGTTGTAATCATATGAAATCATAAGGTTTTTCCCCTCTGATGCATCCTCGATAAAATGGGCGGATGAAGAACACATCCGGGGATTTTATGTGAACTTGGGTTTGATGCGAACTTTGAATTGGAACAGTACTTGGGCCGCGACTGATGACGTTTCACAAGTCCACAAGAACACAAGTACAGACAAGAACGCATATTGAGAAACGGCTATACACTCACCTAAAGGATTATTAGGAACACCTGTTCAATTTCTCATTAATGCAGTTATATAATCAACCACATGGCAGTTGCGTCAAGGCATTTGGGGTGTGGTCCTGGTCAAGACAATCTCCTGAACTCCAAACTGAATGTCAGAATGGGAAAGACGGGCCGGTCTGACTATTACACAATCTGCTCAGTTACTGGGATTTTCACGCACAACCAATTCTAGGATTTACAAAGGATGATGTGAAAAGGGAAAAACATCCAGTATGCGGCAGTCCTGTGGGCGAAAATACCTTGTTGATGCTAGAGGTCAGAGGAGAATGGGCCGACTGATTCAAGCTGATAGAAGAGCAACTTTGACTGAAATAACCACTCGTTACAACCGAGGTATGCAGCAAAGCATTTGTGAAGCCACAACACGCACAACCTTGAGGTGGATGGGCTACAACAGCAGAAGACCCCACCGGGTACCACTCATCTCCACTAAAAATAGGAAAAAGAGGCTACATTTGCACAAGATCATCAAAATTGGACAGCTGAAGACTGAAAAATATATATTGTCTTGTGTGATGAGTCTCGATTTCTGTTGAGACATTCAGATGGTAGAGTCAGAATTTGGTGTAAACAGAATAAAAACAATGACCCATCATGCATTTTTACCACTGTGCAGGCTGATGGTGGTGGTGTAATGGTGTGGGGGATGTTTTCCTGGCACACTTTAGGCCCCTTAGTGTCAATTGGGCATCGTTTAAATGCCACGGCCTACCTGAGCATTGTTTCTGACCATGTCCATCCCTTTATGACCACCATGTACTCATCCTCTGATGGCTACTTCCAGCAGAATAATGCACCATGTCACAAAGCTTGAATCATTTCAAATTGGTTTCTTGAACATGACAATGAGTTCACTGTACTAAAATGCCCCCCACAGTCACCAGATCTCAACTCAATAGAGCATCTTTGGGATGTGGTGGAACGGGGGCTTCGTGCCCTGGATGTGCATCCCACAAATCTCCAACTGCAAGATGCTATCCTATCAATATGGGCCAACATTTCTAAAGAACGCTTTCAGCACCTTGTTGAATCAGTGCCAAGTAGAATTAAGGCAGTTCTGAAGGCAAAAGGGGGTCAAACAGTGTTCAGAGTACCAAAACACACTTGTAGCCAAGCTGCTTTAGCGTGTCTACTAACCAATATCGTTGCCTGGGTTGCATATGTGTGGGGCGGGTCTATCAAAAAAAGGTCCAGATCTATTGGGGTATTTGTTTAGGTGATTTCAAATGTCAACATTGACTTTCAGAAATCGTGCACCCGGCCTTTTAAACTCTTCTCTCAAACACTAGAGTGATGAGATTTCTCTCCAGTATGAACTCTGACATGAAATGGATCAGAGAAGCTCTTTCCACACTCATGGGCTTTTAAGGAACGTAAACGAGTAAAAGTCTTCTCACACCCAGAGCATTTGTAAGGTCTTTCACCTGTATGAGTTCTCTGGTGTGTTATTAAACCATCATGTCGACTGAAACTCTTCCCGCAAACACTACAGTGATAAGGTTTCTCTCCGGTGTGAATTCTTTGATGGATTTTTAAGTGACTTGACCTAGGAAATGTCTTCTCACACTGAGAGCATTTGTAAGGTTTCTCTCCAGTATGAACTCTCTCGTGGGCTTTTAAGGTGTTTGACTTAGTAAACGTCTTCTCACACTGAGAGCATTTGTAAGGTTTTTCACCTGTATGAGTTCTCTGGTGTAACACTAAACAGTAATGTCGACTGAAACTCTTTCCACAAACACTACAGTGATGAGGTTTCTCTCCAGTATGAAGTCTCTCATGGGCATTTAAGTTGCCTGACTTAGTAAACGTCCTCTCACACCGAGAGCATTTGTAAGGTTTTTCACCTGTATGAATTCTCTCATGGGCTTTTAAGTTGCCTGACTTAGTAAACGTCCTCTCACACCAAGAGCATTTGTAGGGTTTCTCACCTGTATGAGTTTTCTGGTGTGACACTAAACTATCATGTCGACTGAAACTCATCCCACAAACATTACAGTGATAAGGTTTCTCTCCAGTGTGAAGAAAAACTTTTCTTTGATGAGCATCAAGATTTTGTTTGCTGCTGAAATATTTGCCACATTCACTGCAGTGGAAAGACTTTTCACCACTGTGTGTCCTCATGTGAACTTGTAGCTGAGATAAGAAGTCAAATTTCTTCTCACACTGCTGACAGTCAAACTCTTTCTTCTTCGTCTCTCTGTGATCTTCTGAATGAAGTTTCTCCTCTTGTAAGGTAGTAAAGTTGATCTCAGATGTCCTGCAGGTGAAGAGTTTCTGTTCTGTGTGTTTGCTCTCTAAATGTCTTTCTTTTGATGTTGAAGACGTTATTTCTCCTCCAGAACATGAATCATTCCTCTCATCTGTAAGGAACACAATAATAAAAACATCTTACATCAGGAGAGTAAATTTAGTTTCTGTACCAGTTATAGGGGTGGGTTGCATAAGCTAGACGTACACCTGGGCATAAGACTTGTCTAGAAGTAGAATTTACATCTGTTTCGCCATCTAAGCGTAGCGGATATCTGAGACTGGGTTTAGATCAATCAAGGACATTTAAGTAGTTTTGATAAATGTTAACTGTTTCCCTGCCAGGTTTTTTTTAAAGTTTCCCGCCAGCGGCAGCATTTTTTATGATTTTCACAAAAGTTTAATGCCTTCCAGAAAATTTTCTTTAAAGGGATAGTTCGGACAAAAATTATATTAAACCCATGATTTACTCATCCCCAAGCCGTCCAAGATGTCCATCATCATGTCCATAATTTTTTAGACAAATATTTTCAGTTATTTTAGAACATGTCTTAGATCTTTCAGTTGTTAAATGTAAAGTTACAGGGTCTGCTCCTTCAAGTCCAAAAAATGTGCATCCATCCTTAAGATGCTCCCGCCCTCCATATTTTTGTCATGCGTTACTAAGAAAAGTGCGTACACGCTGATACTCTCTCCTGAATACAGAATATGTTCGGTAAAACTATTACTGTAGAAAACACAATTCACTTATTAGACTTAGATGTTGATGTTTTGTTCCATTTAAAAAAAGTCACCATTATGGTGATCAGTGTTTGTTTTAGTTCAACTCTTGACCATTGACTTGAATAACAATGATGACAATTAAATGAAAAATTTCTGGTTATTACCAAATTACAAATCTCTGACTCCCAGCATGCACTGCTGCATCGATAAATAATGAACATTTTACAATTTTATTTACCACCATTGTTGAGATTCATACTCTGATTCTTGTGCGTAGGACTGGGCAATAAAATTATATTAAAACGTATAATTGATGCACCTTTATCGATAACGATAGGAAAAAAGCGTTTGAAATGACGCCTGTTAATGCATTACTAAAACTGCATTGGACTACATTACATCACCGTTCCTATAGATCTTATACAGCCTGACTAGACTAAAATTAAATGGGTTTTAATTAAATTTAATGTAGATTTCGTCAACTAAAATCTCTCGGGATACTAAGTTGACTAAAACTAGACTAAAACTAAATCAATTCAGATGACTAAAATATGAATGAAACTAAATTAAATTTTATTCAAAAGACTATGACTATGTTTAATCTGTGTTTGTTCTGCCATGTCGAAATATTGAGGTGTTTAATTTCTTTTCTATATTAGGAAGTAAACCCTCATAAATAAACGTTCTTGTTTTTTACTGACATACAATATCTCTTTGTGTTGAGGATTAGTGCACCTTTGAGCCAACATTCAGTACGAGTAAAATCCTTACTTACTTTTAAAATGGGTTACGTTAAGACTTTAACTTCTTTAACTCTGGGACCCTGTACCAGGTCCAGAATTATCTTATTTTGACTTAATATAAAATATTCCTGTAATTTGTAATGGTCTATCATGGACCCAGTACCACATATGAGATACTGTTTGAAAGCTTAGAGTCTCTACTTTCTGCAGATATGCATCACTTTGAGATATCTTTTACTGTAAGAAAGTTATTAACACTTAATTGACACTATCACCCCCCCACAATTTTTTATATGATTTTAATATTCACGTATTTCATATTTTTCAAGTATGACCAACATAGGCAAGTCTTATATCAAATGAAAGCTCTCATTCTCAGGAATAAGGCTACATCGTTATTTTTGTTCTATTATTATCACATATTCAACAATCGTCGAATGAATAATGAGGTAAAATATGGTCTTTTGTAAACATATGGGAAACTTGAGTGTGAACTGCCTCAGATAGCACATATAGCCACAAATGCTACACCATCTTTTATTTTAGGTCCTACTCTAAAGAATGAGTCCATTCACAGCATTTTCTTTGGTTGTGTTCATTAATAATCCCTTGCTATTTATTATATGTGCAAAACAAAAAATTAATATTTATATGAAAAATGTATTTTCACACCCTTCAGTAAAATGAGAATAACTTTTGAATGCGACATGCTAAAGAGTTCATCCTTTTTTTGGGTGTTTACTGTCTGCTGCTGCTAACAACCAGAACTGTCTGCAGTCTGCTAGACCACACAGAACCAGAGTTATACACTATCAAAGACAGTGTTTACAACATAAAAAAGACAATTTGATGTTTCATCATATGAAAAACAACATAAATAACAATATTTGTCACAAACAGCAGCTTTTTATGTAACTTCAAAGGGTTTTCTTTAAAATGATATAAAGATATTGCATTTATTCCACTGTATGTGGTTATGGGAGCACTTCAAAGATTTTTAGGCAGAAATTTAATACAAAAAGGGTATTATTCCTCCCTTCAGTTGGAGTAAAATAACTTTTGCATTTATTATGATAGAGAAAAAATTCCTTTTTCCTCTGTAAGCTGGCATTTGCTGGAATCAAACAAAACTGTCTGTAGGTTTCGTTACCACTCAGGGCCAGAGTTATACACTTTTAAATACAGACTTTAGAAAAAAAACATCAAAAAGCGCCTAATTATTTTTGTGTTTATTAGAGGACTGACAACACATACAACCATGTTGACCACTTTTAACAGTGTTTTATGTAATTTCAAAGGGTTTCCTGTAAAATGATACCAAACTTTTGTATGTGCACCACTGCATGTGGGTATGGGAAGCTTTTGAAATTGGGTAGGCCAAATCCAGGCGGAAATCCCCAAAATAGCCTCAGAGTGTAAGAAGTTAACTCAAGTCGTATTTAAATTGGTGACTCTTTTTTAAGAGTACAAACTGTGTGTTTAGCTGCCTAAAAACCTTTGGGTTTAATAATTTACTCTCAAGTCCATAGGCATAGCTTGACATTTGAGCTGTTTGACAATAAATATAAACAGTAGTTATATTAACTCTTTCACCGCCAGCGTTTAAAAAAAAAGTTGCCAGCCACCCCCAGCGTTTTTCATGATTTTCACCAAAGTTTAATGCCTTCCAGAAAATGTTCTTCTTTAAATATATAAACATACAATATACCAAATGAAAGAACAGACCCTCTGCTTTCAAACAAAAAAAAACCGTTTCATCCTACCTTCAGTGGTCCTTTTGCAATCAGCTTTTGAATATGGTTAGGTTACTGCAAAAACACCATATTTTGAGCAAAAAGCTGAGATAATTCAATTTTTGTGACGGACTTTTCATAGAGATCCCATTCAGAGCGATCTTTAAAACAGACACGGACATGCAGCCGCTTGCCATAGGGCAATACTTCCGGTTTTAAAAAGTTGCGGAAGGGCGCCACCTGGTGGATAATAGCGGTATTGCGGAAAGACGGAAAATCTCGTCAATGGCGGGGAAAGAGTTAAAGTTAAGAGGCTTAATGCCTAACCCACTATATACACACACTGCAAGAACAAAAGATCTACTAGGGTCAGTTAATTTTAGGACCCTTTTTCACTTCTAATCACAGTAACAACAAATGGAAAATTCCAAGGCAGTGAACATCTTCACTGTCAAAAATACAGGTACCAAAGCTGTCACTGGAGCAGTACCCTTTAAAAAAAATGTCCTAATGTGAATCATTTAGGTACAAATATGTAACTTTGAACTACCAATATGTACCTTTGAAGTACTAATGCACTCTTTGGGTAGAAAATTGTAATTTAAGGGTTCTGTCATAGTAACAACTTGTGTACCTTTATTTCTGAGAGTGTTCAGTGAAAATACAACACAAACAAACATACCTGAAGGAATAAAATCATCACCACCACAATCCTCATTTTCATCATCATGATCTTCCGCTTTTGTGGCTTCGGTTATTATTTCTGTAAGTTCAGTTTTTATTTCTGTGGGTTCAGTTTTTATTTCTGTGGGTTCAGTTTTTATTTCTGCGGGTTCAGTTTTGATCTTCGTCATGAGGTTCCTGAAGTCAATGAGTTTGATTGAACACATCTTGAGTTTGGTCTGCAGGATCTGCTGCTGTTCTTCAGCGTTACAGACAGAATCCAGAGACTCTGTGGAGGTTTGATCCTCCTGTAAGCCCTCATTACTGTCACACACTGTTGTGTCCTGAGCGTCTGTGGACTTTGACTCAGTATAACAGAGTAAAGACAGACTGAGATCCTGTGTGGAAGATTCACAACAAACACACACAGAGTAAGATTATAAATGATTTGATGTTGTCAAACAGGTAAATGATGTTTATAAGCTGTACAAACCTCTCTCTTCAGTCCTTCATCTCCTCTTAACCTCAGCTTTGTCTCCAGTAACGCCACCTCTTTCTTCAGCTGAGAGATTTCTGTGATGAAATCATCAATATCCAGCATGGACAGATCAGTTCCTACTGATTTACAGCACATCACATCCATCATCAACACTAAAATACACAGAGACAAGACTCTGTTTAAACACTCAAGAGAGAAAAACACCGAGGATACACAAACACATCAAACGTGAGCTCTTTCTTTCTTTCTTTCGTTCTTTAGTGGGTTTATCGGCGGACTAAAGAGCTGCAGCGCCTCCTGCTGTACTGGAGAGAGAAGACACTGCTCTGTTTCTCATTTGTCTTTGAAATAAATCGTATTTTAAGGGTATAAACATGCATGTAAATATTATAATGATTAATGTATTGTGATTATTTTTTATTATGATTATATTAATTATTGGGCTTTATAAATGTGCTGCTGTTATGTTAAAGTCATAATTTATGATTATTAAAGCTGTATGTGTTGATGCAATGTCATCTCTTACTGGCTGTAAACATCACAAACATCAACATTTCTGTGTTTTATATTTAAAGCTCTGAAAGTAATAAACTCTGAATATCAGTTCAGGTGTAATGACACATTTTTGACTATCATGATTTTCCTACTATGGTTAGGGTTCAGTGTGGAGGAGATGGCAGGATATTTATGATGGGCTTCACCCAGAAATGCCTCATATTAACATTCTTTACAGGACGATATATATTGACTGATTGTGAACAATAATATTGATAAATAGTTGGTCAGTACTTATGCTGGGAAAATGTTACATACACAAATCAAAATACATATAAGTAAAGCCTTTATTTGTGGATTTCATAATGATTTAGTTTTTTATACTAAAGCCCTTAAAATTATGCAAAACTAAAATCCTATTAAATATTTCTCCATTATAAAAATCAAAAGCACTAGCTCTCGAAATTTTTCATACTTTTATATCAGATTTATTCTGCTTTGCTTGCTGTATGCGCCTGTTCCTTACATTACAATGTAAATATGTTTAATTATGTATTTATATTTTGGTGCCATGTTGTTTGTACATGATGGCCGTTTCTCAAACGGAAGTCCCCATCCTCCGGTAGACAAAGGCTGCATACGTCATCAAGCCTGATATATATTTCAGATATCTGAGCATTTCATTCGCAGTTTCGCACGTCAAAAACATATTACAAAAATTTACGATTAAATTAGTGTAATAGTAAACTTTATAATTGTTAATATTCTGAAATAGTTTGCAGCCTGCAAATGCGACCTCCGAACGATGCAGCCTTCCGCTTGAGAAACAGCCAATAAGTGTTGAATAAAGAGACATTCAGTGTGGATGCGGAATTTAAGAATATGGACCAATCAGTTAGCAGCCACTCCAGTTCTGTTGCGACTGGTATAAGGGTCTTATTCATATATTTATACAATAATAAAAACAAAGGATAAACGAGGTTTAACAGAATTAAGAAAAACATGACTCAACACAAAGGGGTGTACCCCATCTCAGCAGTATACGGGCGAGGTGCCTCCCATAGGTCATTTCAAATCCCAATTGTTAAAGACTATTTACATAAATGTTTATTTAATCTGGGTATTTAAGGACAAGTGGCAAGTGACTCAGGGAATCTGTATACAGATATCCCGCACGATCGCTGTGTGTAGTTTGCATCTCCAGGTAACATTTTCAAACCTTCTCATTTCGTACCATTAAGGTTTTCGTATGATTGGTCATTGCATTTTATTAATTTTTACTTGAATTGAATATTCGCTTTCATATTATTGAATGTTTTTATGTAATTGATCAATGTATTATTTTGTTTGAGTTGGTTTTGAATTACTTCATATTTCTCATGATTGATTTACAGTCTTGTTCAAAATAATAGCAGTACAATGTGACTAACCAGAATAATCAAGGTTTTTAGTATATTTTTTATTGCTACGTGGCAAACAAGTTACCAGTAGGTTCAGTAGATTCTCAGAAAACAAATGAGACCCAGCATTCATGATATGCACGCTCTTAAGGCTGTGCAATTGGGCAAGTAGTTGAAAGGGGTGTGTTCAAAAAAATAGCAGTGTGGCATTCAATCACTGAGGTCATCAATTTTGTGAAGAAACAGTTGTGAATCAGGTGGCCCCTATTTAAGGATGAAGCCAACACTTGTTGAACATGCATTTGAAAGCTGAGGAAAATGGGTCGTTCAAGACATTGTTCAGAAGAACAGCATACTTTGATTAAAAAGTTGATTGGAGAGGGGAAAACCTATAAAGAGGTGCAAAAAATGATAGGCTGTTCAGCTAAAATGATCTCCAATGCCTTAGTTAAAATGGAGAGCAAAACCAGAGAGACGTGGAAGAAAACGGAAGACAACCATCAAAATGGATAGAAGAATAACCAGAATGGCAAAGGCTCAGCCAATGATCACCTCCAGGATGATCAAAGACAGTCTGGAGTTACCTGTAAGTACTGTGACAGTTAGAAGACGTCTGTGTGAAGCTAATCTATTTTCAAGAATCCCCCGCAAAGTCCCTCTGTTAAAAAAAAGGCATGTGCAGAAGAGGTTACAATTTGCCAAAGAACACATCAACTGGCCTAAAGAGAAATGGAGGAACATTTTGTGGACTGATGAGAGTAAAATTGTTATTTTTGGGTCCAAGGGCCACAGGCAGTTTGTGAGACGACCCCCAAACTCTGAATTCAAGCCACAGTACACAGTGAAGACAGTGAAGCATGGAGGTGCAAGCATCATGATATGGGCATGTTTCTCCTACTATGGTGTTGGGCCTATTTATCGCATACCAGGGATCATGGATCAGTTTGCATATGTTAAAATACTTGAAGAGGTCATGTTGCCCTATGCTGAAGAGGACATGCCCTTGAAATGGTTGTATCAACAAGACAATGACCCAAAACACACTAGTAAACGGGCAAAGTCTTGGTTCTAAACCAACAAAATTAATGTTATGGAGTGGCCAGCCCAATCTCCAGACCTTAATCCAATTGAGAACTTGTGGGGTGATATCAAAAATGCTGTTTCTGAAGCAAAACCAAGAAATGTGAATGAATTGTGGAATGTTGTTAAAGAATCATGGAGGGGAATAACAGCTGAGAGGTGCCACAAGTTGGTTGACTGTGGTCATACAACTAAATATTAGTTTAGTGATTCACAGGATTGCTAAATCCCAGAAAAAATAATGTTTGTACAAAATAGTTTTGAGTTTGTACAGTCAAAGGTAGACACTGCTATTTTTTTGAACACACCCCTTTCAACTAATTGCCCAATTGCACATCCTTAAGAGCGTGCATATCATGAATGCTGGGTCTTGTTTGTTTTCTGAGAATCTACTGAAACTACTGGTAACTTGTTTGCCACGTAGCAATAAAAAATATACTAAAAACCTTGATTATTCTGGTTAGTCACATTGTACTGCTATTATTTTGAACAAGACTGTATATGTGATATTGATTGAATTGACTTTGAATTATTGTGTCGTTTACCTGGTAAATAAATTGTTACATTTGTATTCATTCTAATCTTCTCTGTATCATTGGCTTTTCTAAGTTACGATAAAGTACAATATCCTTTGTTACCACAAATCTTTGATCGGGGTTAATTCATGTTAATTAGATTCTGCCTCTTAACTATGCTGGTGGGCAGTCGCATGGACTATCAGAATGATAGTTCTATTCCCTTACGAAAATTAACCATGGTTTTACTACAGTTAAAACCAAAAAACCATGGTTACTGTAGTAAAACCATAGTAACTACAAAATAACCATGGTTTTGACAATCATGGTTTTCAAAAACCATAGTTAAACCAGTTAGTGTAGTAAAATCATGGTTTTGCTGATAGTAATCAATACACCAAAAAAACATGGTTACTACACTTTGGCCACAATAAAACCATGGTTAATTTTCGTAAGGGTTATCCGGAGCTAAGCTAAACCTCTGGTTATAATTTATTAAGTGGTGTAAGCGACTGTGGGGGCTATATGGATACTATTTAATGAGAGCACGTAAACATGAAGCGGTATCATTAAATTGCTTTAGCCATAACCTCTAGTTATTGTATGGTCAGATTAATTATTTAACCTTAACTAAGTTGTTTTGTAATTGCATTTGGTAATTATAATTACCTCTTCATAATCGAGTTGTTATATAGTTCTATGATTTAACTATATGCGTCTAGCAGGAGCTAGACTGAACCTCTGATTATGGTCTTATGTTTTTATATTTAATTGGCTATTTTTGAGAGCTATATGGGGACCTTTTAACAAGAGATTGACTTTGTTAAATTGCTTTAGCTACAACCTCAAGTATGGTCGAGTTTGTGTTCAGTACCCACACATCGGCCGGTGTGGACTGATATGACATTGGTAATCGAATGAATGAGTTCAATGTTAGCATGAGTGAATAGGATGATTAAATGTTTATCTAAATTTAATAATCACAAACAAATTCTTAAAAATGTTTCATTATGGAGTCAGATGAAATAACGAGGTAATGTATATTAATCTATATTTGTTTGTAAACAAATGTCTATAACCAATTCTGTTATGTTGTGTAAAGGAAAGACAGTAACACGTAAGAATCCTTATGCCGCGTCAGGGGCGTTGCTAGACATAAAGCTCTACTGGGGCACAGGCCCCCCATTTTTTTTTTTTACTTTTTCTTGAAAGCCTGCGGTGTGCAAGATACAATTTCCTTTGCTTAACCCACTATTCCAACATTGCAACAAGTACTGGGAAAGACAAACATCTATTTAAAAATATTTAAGTATCATCTTCATATATACATATATACAACATAATTAACATGTCTTAAGGCATAAAATGTTTGGAAATAATGACTGGAGAGAAAAAAAATGTTATGCACATTTGCATTTTACATAACAATGATTAATAACTTCTTTTTTTATTTTTAAGAATATTTTCATTTTATGACTACTAAAAAATCTATCTTAGTTACTGCTAACTGATTATGTAATGACCTAGAGCTGAACTAAATATTAATTTCATATCTGAAAATACAGAACAGTATAACACAGTTTTTGTATGTGAACAATGCAATTTTATAGACTATTGACAGAGGTTTTCCTGAAATTTTCCCTCTAATGTTTAAGCCCTGACAGGGTAGGATGTTATGTGTCTTTACGCCCTTAAATTCATCATCTCTCATCCTTTCCTTTTCCTGCTTTGCACAAAACATTTCTGATGTCCATCACATGCGTCAATGAGATTTTCATTATTATTTAGAAACTTACTTTAGTCTCGCCATGTTTTCATAAACCAACTCAATCGCGTGTACTTTGTATGCGGCTGCGCATGGCAAAACAGTCGCGTGCACGCCTCAATTCATGTCCGCGTCCGCGCACCCATTCATGTCCGTGCGCGGACGCGGACATGAATTGAGGCGTGCACGCGTCAGTGCGACTGTTGCGTCGCTTTTTAAACGTGAATTGGGTAACTACATTGCATATAGATCCGTTTTGCCGCGATTGTCTTTGAATAAACTAGTTAACTGCTAAAATGTAAACTTGAGATTTACACAGGGGCACAAAAGATTTACACTGGGGCACGTGCCCCAGTAAAAGGGGTCTAGCGACGCCCCTGTGCCGCGTCATTGGCTACCGTCGTTGGACCTGTGGGCGGACCCGGAAAAGGGACCTTACCAATTTAGAGTAGACGTCAGTTAAGTCACTGCAAGCTGCGCGCGCAATGCGGTTGCAGAAAAACAGTGGAAATGAATTAGACACGAGTGAAAAGAGCAAGATAACTCACTAGAAAATGTCCGGTTGTGCTGTTAAGTGTCAGAATAAGAATGCCAAAAAAGATGGCTTTCATTTTTATAGAATACCATTGTCGAAGACATCATTTGAAGATAAACGTAGGTGTTTATGATTACAATAAGCCCTTAAACGGACAGAATGGAGCAAGGAAATCATCTGGAAATCTTTTAATAATTAGAATAGAAAATAAGTAGAGAAGATGTCCGGTGTTCTGTTGAAGTCTGTTCCCTCCATGTGTTTCTTATAGCGTTTTTATCACGTTACAATTATAATTTATTAAGGAAGAAATAATAGAAAACAGGAAAATTATGAAATATTTAATAAACGCTATTATATATAATACATGATAGTATTGCTTTTACATGTACTTTAGCGATTCAGACTGTAAAAATATTTGATTTACCAAAAAAGAACAATACATATACATTACATACATGCATTTCAGTAGCCAAGCCATTTAAACTTTTTATCTATCTTAAAAAATAAACGTAACGTGATTAAAACGCTATAAGAAACATTGCACTAAAGGGAAACATAGGGGAATCAGACTTCGACAGAACACCCGATCCATAAAAATCACAGTTTAATGCTAAAACACTTCACAACCCTACTGCGGAGCAGTCACTTTCTGCAACCAGTTTGGCTCCGCCCACAAAAAACGTCATCTCTGTTTGCAAACACGAAATTGGTCTATAGAGTCATTATAACATTTATTAAAGAAATACGACTATACGCGATAATTTTGTTTCTTGCATATCTGTGCTCCTCACTCCAGTTCAGAAGGTGGCGGTAGTGCACCAGAAGTTGGTTTGCAAGCCGCCATTAAACAAAAGAAGAAGAACTTTTGATTAGGGATTAGGCAGCGTTTGTGTTTGTTAGCGTTTTGCATTCTCCATATGTTTTTCTGCAGTCTTTTGATGGTGTTAATGTTTATCTGCGATTTGTTTGATTTACAAATGTAGTAAACTGAAAATGAAACTTTGAAGAATTTTGATGAGAAGTTTAAAAAATGGCATCTAAATCTTTTTCTGAGGAGGATTTATCTTGTCCTGTGTGCTGTGATATTTTTAAAAATCCTGTTGTGTTGTCTTGTAGTCACAGTACCTGTAAAGACTGTATTGAGAGATTCTGGGAAAGTAAAGGATTTCAAGAATGTCCAGTTTGCAGAAAAAGATCTTCAAGGGATAATCCTCCAATAAATTTAGCTTTGAAGAACCTGTGTGAGACTTTCTTAAAGGAGAGAAGTCAGAGATCTTCATCAGTTTGTCATCTTCACAATGAGAAACTCAAACTCTTCTGTCTGGATCAGGGATGGGCAACTTCAGTCCTGGAGGGCCGGTGTCCTGCAGAGTTTAGCTCCAACTTGCCTCAGCACACCTGCCTAAATGTTTCTAGTATGCCTAGGAAGACCTTAATTTGCTGCTTCAGGTGTGTTTAATTATGGTTGGAGCTAAACTCTGCAGGACACCGGCCCTCCAGGACCGAAGTTGCCCATCCCTAGTCTGGATGATCAACAGCCGGTGTGTTTGGTGTGTCGAGACTCCAGAACTCACAACAACCACAAATTCTGTCCTGTCAATGAAGCTATCATTGATAATAAGGTCTGATCAATAATATTCAAAACATTTCATCACATTAATAACATCAAGAACTGATAGACATCGTCACAATGACAAATAAATAACAAAAATGTTGATTTCTTTCAGGAAAAACTCAAAACTGAATTAAAACCCTTACAGGAGAAACTGAGAATATTTGAGAAGAATAAACAGAATTTGGATAAAACTGCAGAACATATAAAGGTTTGAATGAAACATAATGTGAATCAAGGTTGTACAACACAAGTATTTTGTAAATGTATTTATTGATCCAGATCTGATTCAGTCATTATATGTTTCTGTGTGAAATGTGTTTTGTGTCAGATTCAGGCTGAATGCACAGAGAAGCAGATTCATGAAGAGTTTAAGAAACTTCACCAACTTCTACATGATGAAGAATCAGTCAGAATAACAGCACTGAGAGAGGAAGAGGAGCAGAAGAGTCAGATGATGAAGGAGAAGATTGAGAAGATGAGCAGTGAGATTTCATCTCTTTCACACACAATCAGAGTCATAGAGAAGCAGATGACAGCTGAAGATGTTTCATTCCTACAGGTGAGAAGAAAGAACTTCAATCTTCATTCTACAAATCTATGATTTTCATTTTCAAACATTCAAGTGAAATGTAATGAATAATCTGCATGTGTGTGTTTTTAACAGGACTTTAAGAGCACAATGGAGAGGTTTGTATTGTGTTTGCTGTTTCTCTCAGTGATTGTGAATCTAAACTCACAGCAGAATCTCAGACTCCTGAATGTTCTTCCAGAGTTCAGTGTAGAACGTCAGATCCAGAGGACATCTCAGGAATGACGATCAATGTAGCAAAACATCTCAGCAACCTGAAGTTTAATGTCATACACAAGATGAAGGAGAAAGTTGAATACAGTGAGTACAAAATACAACACTGACTTCAGATTTACTCTCATCATCAACATTTATTTGAAGAGTCTCTCTCTCTCTCTCTCTCTCTCCCTCTCTTTTACTCCAGCATTTACTCTAGGAGTAGAATCTGGTGTGTGAGCAGTGCTTTAAGTGGCCCAAAAGAAGTGCCGGTACTCTATTCAGTTTTTTTTTTTTTGCTGACTGGACTTCTATATTGAAGGGGTTTTATATTCAGCAGTCAACAGACGACCTTGTAAAAACTAATACATCTTTATATAAGTTTGTGGATTTGCTTGAGCTAGAAATAGCTATTTAACATACATAAAATGTGCAAAAGGTATATATATAAGTCAAATTTTCAGCATGGCCACAAGCTAAAACTAGTTGTTCAGCTTAAAAACTAAAACTTTAAAATGACACCAAGACCATGTCTATGGGTTCAAGAATAACAAAATACTGGCAATTTAAAACTTGAAAGTCGTCACTTTTTTTCCCATTGTTTTCCATTTTGCGGGTGGTAAAACTACTGTGCGCGTCGTTCAAATTCATTGAAATTTCGTTGGGCAGTGTCCCAAACCAAAAAGGGCACTAGGGGGGGGGGGGGGGTACTATTAGTATGGTTTTAATAAAGTATTATAAATATGATGTGTTATATTACTAGCATCAACTTAGACAAGTGATTATAATGGGAAATATAATAACAAGAATTAAAGTGTGACAAAAAATATTCAATATGATTTACCTGCTGGCTTGATGGAGCTTTATCCATGTTTGCAATGTTGAACTGCCTTTAGAAGCAGCCTCCCTTTCTGTCTTTATTTTGTGAAGGCATTTGTGTTTTTTGTATTTTTTGCCTACAAAGTGTGCCAACAACAGCAAATTTAGTGTTTATATTAACTTAGATCTGATCGGGAACATTAAATCCATTAGACAAGCGATAATAGTAAGAATGTGGATATTTTGTTGTTGTTTGCATGCTAAGTTGTTAGCACTTTTACATTTTACAAATACATAAACAAACTTCCAAATGAGTAATTCAGCTGTTTAACAGCTGATATAATGTAATAAATCTACCTGTTAATGCAACGAACTTCAGAAACTGTCGTCCAGGCAGAGAGTGCACACAGAGATGCTGCGGAGCGGGCGGGCAAACAAGAAGTGGATTAGCGGAATCAGTGGATCTTTAGCGATCTTTAGGATGTTTTTATAGATCACAACCTTTGCGTGCTAAATTACGGAGGATAAAATACGGGAGATTTAAGGAAAAATAATAATAATACGGGAGGACGGCGGGAAAGAAGGGTAAAATACGGGACTTTCCCGGCCAAAACGGGATACTTGACGGGTATGGTGAGTCACACCTCTCCACACCACATTGAGGCTGACTGACAGCAAAGGCGACGCATGCGCTTTTAACTTGTCAACTCAAGGGTGTATGGGTAATGTAGTCTCTGCTCTCGGTGGGACGAATTAGGAAGTGTACATTGTGAAGAGCGCTCTGAAAATCGGCAGCGCAGCAAAAGGATTAAAACCTCTGATTTAAACAGAAGTGCAAATGAGCGTTTCGGTACGCTAAAAGCACGTTCTGGGCTCAGGGAGAGGTGGTGGTACGCTCAAGAGCTATTTTTAGAAGTGGCGGTACTGAGTACCGGCGCGTTCCGGCCCACTTAAAGCATTGATTGTGATATTGGTGGTGGTTGAGGAGATTCCCGCGTTCATATGTAAAGCGCTTTGAGTACTGAGAAAAGCGCTATATAAATGTAAGGAATTATTATTATTATTATTTACTGCTGACCTTACATTTTTTAACTGAAGTAAACGTAAACATTTTGTACATATTTTACAAATAAATGTTGAATTAGGCTAAATAATACAAGAATGATTAATTTGATAATATGTTATTAGTGTCTGTGGTTGTTGACTTTATCACTTTATGACTTCTGGTTTTATATGTGGGATGTTGTTGGTGACTTAAATATTTGATGTTGAAAGACTTTGTATTCGAATATTATCTGTATTGTTTATCAAGCTTATTTGATTCTCAAGATAATTGATCTTCTCATATAGACTTATACTCACTAAAACTGCTCCAGGTGTGTTCACTCTTTACTGTATGAGTTACCATACGTTGGCAAATACATCACTTTCAATTTGTGTAAACTTAAGAAATATATCAGAAGTTCAATATATTTAATCATATCTAACTTTACAGGTGCTGCTCATATCATTAGAATATCATCAAAAAATTGATTTATTTTGACCAATTCCATTCAAAAAGTAAAACTTGTATATTATATTCATTCGTTTCACACACTGATATATTTCAAATGTTTATTATTTTACTTTTGATGATTATAAATATTTTTAGAAATATTGGCCAACTGAAGTATGAACATGAAAAGTATGACGATAGCACTCGGTACATATGTCACAGGTCGGGGTGGACCCAGATGTTAAAAAGGTCACGCCCCTTTTTCCACCTCGAGGAGGTTCCCAAAGCCACCCCAATGACCAGACACACAAGGTAAGAATAATATTAAAATACACTTTATTTCATTTATTTAAAATGATAAATAGGGGAGGGAGAAAGGGGAACTTAAAATAACGGCCTCTTCAGGCTCTCGTTCTCTTCACAGGCTGTGGGCTCTCCACTTGGGACAACGTACAATGAGTACGGTACAGACCGGATTCTTCTCGTTTCATTTGCTTTCTCTGTCTCTCTTTCTCCACAGGCGGCGGCTGGGACACAGAGACACAGTTATTTGGACTTGGTTCACTCTCACCTCTCTGCTGGACACAACGTACAGTAAGTACGGGATTCACACAGTTTCTTCTCGTGTCGCTCACTCTCTCTCTCTCTCTTTCTCCACAGGCGGCGGCTGGGACACAGAGACACAGTTATTTGGACTTGGTTCACTCTCACCTCTCTGCTGGACGCAACGTACAGTAAGTACGGGATTCACACAGTTTCTTCTCGTGTCGCTCGCTCTCTCTCTCTCTCTCTCTTCCTCCACAGGCGGCGGCTGGGGTAAGCGGTCCCAATGTAGCGTCGGGGGCGAACCCTCTCGACGAGCTCGGTGGTTGCAGAGGGGTGAAAACGTCGCACTGTCTCACCGGGCCGAGCGCTGCCCTCTCCTCGCTACCCATTGGGCAGTCGAACACCGGACAGGGGCGCCCCTTTGTAGAGACCTCTGGACAGGCGGGATATACTACACCTCTCTCTCTGCAATGGTAAGTATTACACAGATGAAGGCATCGACAACAGTGACCCCTGGTCGTACTCACAGATCCGCAAATCCTCCAGCTCTTCACCGCCACTCTTTAATCCACCCAAATATCAAGACGGGAAATCGTTCCGGGGCACCACACCGTTACTATAGGCCTGAAGCGTGTTCACAACATATATTGGACTGGTTTCACTAGAACCGACAGCCTCTTCGTCCTCCCTCGACAAAGTGTGTGAAGGCGGGGGTTTGTCTGACGAGACACACAGCAATACACAGCAATACACAGCACCACGTCAAAGTGAAAGTTTCCACAGCACGAAGACTCACCCACCAAACTCTAGTGTACACATAGGACGCCCGTCTTCCTCCACTTCGCCAGGGTCTGTTCGGCAATGGATAATACGGTCTAGTCGGTAGTTTCGTCGCTGTGACTAGCTTCAGCCAATGTTCCTTCGGCTCACCCACCACGCTATCTTAGGGGTAGGGCCGCCCTCTTTCCTTAGGAGGTATCCGCTATAAAGACAGGTTAGTATACAATGCGTCCTCAAACTCAATATTTATACTCACGGATGCTGTAAACCTTTATTCCAACTATCCTCTGTTTTGGTTCCCACGACAGTCGACTCCAGTCGACTCAAACGGGCGTCTCTTCCCCCAACAGGGTTACACAGCAATCTTCTGTATCTCAATCACTTCCATGCATGTGTTTCAGTTTCCGACGCTTCCGTTTTCTTCTACCATTAAGTTCACAAAGTCCACACAGCCATATAAGCTTCAGCCTGAGAGAGAGATAAACAGCCCACAACCAGCGTACCAGACGGATACAACGCAGCACTTCAACACTGCACACCAACACTGCTCTCTTCGGGGTGCTCCTTTAATCAATCCACAACCTGCCTTTCTTTCGCCTCCTGTGGCTCGGTCTTCTTTCCGCACGCTTCCCAGCGCAGGCCGGATCAACAGAGCCTGCGGGCTCTTCAAAAGGTGCGTGTCATTTCTCTGCCTTTGGCAAATAGCTTTCCCCGTGTCAATCGCTTCTCGTGTCGATCGCTCTTTTTCTTTGTTTTCCTGCAGAGCTATTTATGTGGCTCATCCTTCCATAGCCTCCAATCACAATCCGCTTCTTAATGTTTTACATCTGTGGCTCGTAAAGCCCTGATTGCGTTGCCCTGGAAACCAGGAAGTGAGAGAGTGCGTCGTCGAATGCGCCCTGGGCGGAAACCATCTTCGAGCGGAACCAAGTTTCGCCAATTTCGGTTCCGCCCTATAAAAGTCACCCTGTGACACATAGTTGGGGCTCCTTTTGCCTGAATTACTGCAGCAATGTGGTGTGGCATGGAGTTGTTCAGTCTGTGGCACTTGTCAGGTGTTATGAGAGCTCAGGTTGCTCTGATAGTGGCCTTCAGCTCTTCTGCATTGTTGAGTCTGGCATATCACATCTTCCTCTTCACAATATGTAAAAATTGAGAAAATCTATGGGGTTATGGTCAGGCGAGTTTGATGGCCAATAAAGAACAGGGATACCATGGTCCTTAAACCGAGTACTGGTAGCTTCTTGGCATTGTGTGCAGGTGCTAAGTCCTGTTGGACAATGAAATTTGCATCTCTCTGAGGACAGTAAGCCAAGTTTTATTTTTCCATCATTCGACTGAATGTGCAGGCAAACTAGCGAAATTAAGTTTTATAGGTTTGTGAGATGCCTAAACATTCAGTCCTGTCAATCATCCTAAAAGCTCATTTAAGCCAGTCAGTCTCCGTGCCTTCCTAGTGACAAATCATCCGGCATCCCTCCTTATCCCCAAATCTCCTCCTCCATTTTGCCCATCCTTCTCTTCGCACAGTCTTACCATGGGGAGGTTGAACTTGGGGCCCGAGCCGAGGTTCAAGCTCCCTCTGAGGACAGCAAGCCACGTTTTATTTTACCATCATTTAATAGACTGAATGCGCAGGCAAACTAGTGAATAACTCATTAATATATTGACTCGTTCAATTGGTTCCCAGTGTCGCATAGAGTCAATGCATCTGCCAGAATCATGCAACTAGTTAAGAGTCGTCAGACCAAATAATTAAAGGAAGTTGATAACCCAATACTTAACCCAGTAGTAAAAATTAAGTGGTTCATCAGACCATGTGAACTGATAAATGCAGATGATGCACCAAACTTAACCCTTTTGGTAAAGAGGTTTGTCAGACTATAAAAATTAACCAAAAGCAGATGATACACCAACTTAATCCTGGTCATAGATTTGCTGTAACAAAGGATAAATCAAATGTACTTGTAGTCAATAATTCAGAATTATGCAGAATAAATCCAAAATAACAATTCATTAGCAAGTTAAGAGCATCGTAATACAAAAGCAAATTCAAACGCAAAGCATAAAAAAAGTTCATAATCATAGTTGTAATCATATGGAATCAAAAGGTTTTCCCCTTTATAAGTTCTCTGGTGTAACACTAAACTGACATACAGTTACCTAAAAGATTATTAGGAACACCTGTTTAATTTCTCATTAATGCAATTATCTAATCAACCAATCACATGGCAGTTGCTTCCATGCATTTAGGGATCCTGGTCAAGAAAATCTCCTGAACTCCAAACTGAATGTCAGAATGGGAAAAAAAGGTGATTTAAGCTATTTTGAGCGTGGCATTGTTGTTGGTGCCAGACGGGCCGGTCTGAGTATTTCACAATCTGCTCAGTTACTGGGATTTTCACGCACAACCATTTCTAGGGTTTACAAAGAATGGTGTGAAAAGGGAAAAACATCCAGTATGCGACAGTCCTGTGGGCAAAAATGCCTTGTTGATGCTAGAGGTCAGAGGAGAATGGGCCGACTGATTCAAGCTGATAGAACAGCAAGCTGATAGAAGAGCAACTTTGACTGATATAACCACTTGTTACAACCGAGGTATGCAGCAAAGCATTTGTGAAGCCACAACACGCACAACATTGAGGCGAATGGGCTTCAACAGCAGAAGACCCCACCGGGTACCACTCCACTACAAATAGGAAAAAGAGGCTACAATTTGCACAAGATCATCAAAATTGGACAGTTGAAGACGGAAAAAAATATTGCCTTGTGTGATGAGTCTCAATTTCTGTTGAGACATTCAGATGGTAGAGTCAGAATTTGATGTAAACAGAATAAAAACAATGATCCATCATGCCTTTTTACCACTGTGCAGGATGGTGGTGGTGTAATAATGTGGGGGATGTTTTCTTAGCACACCTTAGTGCCAATTGGGCATCGTTTAATTGCCACAGCCTACCTGAGCATTGTTTCTGACCATGTCCATGCCTTTATGACCACCATGTACCCTCTGATGGCTACTTCCAGCAAGATAATGCACCATGTCACAAAGCTTGAATCATTTCAAATTGGTTTCTTGAACATGACAATGAGTTCACTGTACTAAAATGGCCTCAACAGTCACCAGATCTCAACCCAATAGAGCATCTTTGGGATGTGGTGGAACGGGGGCTTCGTGCCCTGGATGTGCATCCCACAAATCTCCATCAACTGCAAGATGCTATCCTATCAATAGGGGCCAACATTTCTAAAGAATGCTTTCAGCACCTTGTTGAATCAATGCCACGTAGAATTAAGGCAGTTCTGAAGGTGAAAGGGGGTCAAACAGTGTTCCTTAAAATCCTTTAGGTGAGTGTAGTTGAAAGGCAGGGTGCACAATAAAAAAAAAAAAGGAGTCGGGCGAGTACCAAAGCACAGCACACTTGTAGCCAAGCTGCAGTTAGCGTGTCTACTAACCGACATTGTTGCCTGGGTTGCGTATGTGTGGGGCGGGTCTATCAAAAGAAGGTCCAGATTCTATTGGGTTATTTGTTTAGGTGATTTCAAATGTCAACATTGACTTTCAGAGATCGTTCACCCTGCCTTTTAAACTCTTCTCACAAACACTAGAGTGATGAGATTTCTCTCCAGTATGAACTCTGACATGAAATGGATCACAGAAGCTCTTACCACCCTCATGGGCTTTTAAGGAACGTAAACGAGTAAACGTCTTCTCACACTGAGAGCATTTGTAAGGTTTTTCACCTGTATGAGTTCTCTGGTGTGTTATTAAACCATCATGTCGACTGAAACTCTTGCCACAAACACAACAGTGATAAGGTTTCTCTCCGGTGTGAATTCTTTGATGGATTTTTAAGTGACCTGACTTAGGAAACCTCTTCTCACACTGAGAGCATTTGTAAGGTTTCTCTCCAGTATGAACTCGCTCATGGGCTTTTAAGGAACCTAAACGAGTAAACGTCTTCTCACACTGAAAACATTTGTAAGGTTTTTCCCCTGTATGAATTCTCTGGTGTGACACTAAACTGTAATGTCGACTGAAACTCTTCCCACAAACACTACAGAGATGAGGTTTCTCTCCATTATGAAGTCTCTCATGGGCATTTAAGTTGCCTGACTTAGTAAACGTCCTCTCACACCGAGAGCATTTGTAAGGTTTTTCACCTGTATGAGTTCTCTGGTGTAACACTAAACCATCATGTCGAATGAAACTCATCCCACAAACACTACAGTGATAAGGTTTCTCTCCGGTGTGAATTCTCTGATGAGTATCAAGATTTTGTTTGCTGCTTAAATATTTGCCACATTCACTGCAGTGGAAAGACTTTTCACCACTGTGTGTCCTCATGTGAACTTGTAGCTGAGATAAGAAGTCAAATTTCTTCTCACACTGCTGACAGTGAAACTCTTTCTTCTTCTTCTCTCTGTGATCTTCTGAATGAAGTTTCTCCTCTTGTAAGGTAGTAAAGTTGATCTCAGATGTCCTGCAGGTGAAGAGTTTCTGTTCTGTGTGTTTTCTCTCTAAATGTCTTTCTTTTGATGTTGAGGACGTTATTTCTCCTTCAGAACATGAATAACTCTTCTTATCTGGAAGGAACACAATAATAAAAACATCTTACATCAGGAGAGTAAATTCAGTTTCTGTACCAGTTATAGAGGTGGGTTGCATATACACCTGTTCTTAAGACTTGTCTAGACGTAGAATTTACATCTGTTTTACCATCTAAGCATAGCAGATATCTGAGACTGGGTTTAGATTAATCAAGGACCAGCCCTCAGTTATTTGAGGACATTTAAGTAGTTTTGATAAATGTTAACTCTTTCCCCGTCAGCCTGTTTTTTAAGTTGCCAGCGGTAGCATTTTTTATGATTTTTACAAAAGTTTAATGCCTTCCAAAAAATGTTCTTCTTTAAAGGGATTGTTCTGCTAAAAACGATATTAAACCCATGATTTACTCATCCCCAAGCCGTCCAAGATGTCCATCATCATGTCCATAATTTTTTAGACAAACATTTTCAGTTATTTTAGAACATGTCTTAGATCTTTCAGGTGTTAAATGTAAAGTTATGAGGTCTGCTCCTTCAAGTCCAAAAAATGTGCATCCATCCTTAGATGCTCCCGCCCTCCACATTTTTGTCATGCGTCACTAAAGTGCGTACATGCTGATACTCTCTCCTGAATACAGAATATGTACGGTAAAACTATTACTGTAGAAAACACAATTCACTTATTAGACTTAGATGTTGATGTTTTGTTCCATTTAAAGTCATCATTATGGTGATCAGTGTTTGTTTTAGTTGAAATCTTGACCATTGACTTGAATAACAATGATGACAATTAAATGAAAAATTTCTGGTTATTACCAAATTACAAATCTCATCCATGACTCCCAGCATGCACTGCTGCATGGATAAATAATGAACATTTTACAATTTTATTTACCACCATTGTTGAGATTCATACTCTGATTCTTGTGCGTAGGGCTGGGCAATAAAATTATATTGATACGTATCGTTGATGCACCTTTATCGATAACGATAGGAAACAAGCTTTTGATATGACGCCTGTTAATGTATTACTAAAACTGCATTGGACTACATTACATCACCGTTCCTATAGATCTTAAACAGCCTGACTAGACTAAAATGAAATGGGTTTATATTAAATTTAATGTAGATTTCATAGACTAAAAACTCATGGTATTTAGTGGACTAAAACTAGACTAAAACTAAATCAATTCAGATGACTAAAATATGAATGAAACTAAATTAAATTTTATTCAAAAGACTATGACTATGTTTAATCTGTATTGTTCTGCCATGTCTAAATATTGAGGTGTTTAATTTCTTTTCTATTTTTGGAATTAAAACCTCATAAATCAACGTTCTTGTTTTTTACTGACCTACAATATCTCTTTGTGTTGAGGATTAGTGCACCTTTGAGCCAACATTCAGTACGAGTAAAATCCTTAAGTACTTTTAAAATGGGTTACGTTAAGACTTTAACTCAAGTCGTATTTAAATTGGTGACTCTTTTTAGAGTACCGCCTGGGTGTTCAGCTGCCTAAAAACCTTTGGGTTTAAAAATGTACTCTTATGTTCATTAGGCATAACTTGACATTTGAGCTGTTTAACAATAAATATAAACAATAGTTATATTAAAGTTAAAGATGCAATTTGTATAATTCGCGCCACTAGAGGGCGCCAGATCAAATCAATAACAATGATGTAGATTAATTAGACTGATGGGATTTGTTTTCTTTAACTCAAACACTGATGGCCATCAATCAGATGGGAACGAGAAATCATGTTACACATGAGGTAAAGTAATCAAGTTTTATAAATGTTGTGTTTGATTGTGTTTGATGTTTTTCATTATGTAAGGTTTAATGTAATGTTCAAAATGCAATTGTTAGTCATAGATGTTACAGTATTAGTCCAATACGATGGTTTGTTAACACAGCACAGAATAAAGTGTTCAGATGAACAAACTTACCATAAAAAAGCGAGTGGCCCGACAGACGCTATTACTTCTGCATTTGTCCACGACACTGTTGTCATGTGGTTTTTACATCAGTAAAGGCGGTAACAAAGGGTAACGTAGATATTAACAGGCGACTGCACTGCCCCGTGTCACTGTTAAGGGCAGCAATTTTCTCATAATTTACAAGTAGTTAAAAACTTTATAGATATTGTTAGTAATCAGCTGGACAAAATATATAACACTGGACTAGTGGTTTTTGGATATTTTACTGCAAATCTCTTACAAATTGAACCTTTAAGGGGTTTAATGCCTAACCCACTATATACTGAAGAAAAAAAATTAAAGTTAAATAAAAGTTACTTTTAGGACATTTTTTCACTTTTATAAATCACAGTAACAACAAATGAAAAATTCCAAGGCAGTAAAAATTACCTTCACTGTCAAAAATAAAGGTTCAAAAGCTGTCACTGGGGCAGTACCCTTTAAGAAATGTCCTAATGTGAACCATATAGGTACAAATATGCACCTTTGAAGAACTAATATCAGGTGTGCATCATAAATCTTAAAAAGTGAAGCCGCTGGCTCTTTGATTGCCCCCTGGTGGCTGGCTGCAGTACAAGTCATAAACCCCACCCTCTCCATGCAAACGAATGGAATTTGGCTCTAAATAAAAAAATATTTACACTTCCAATAAATTTTTTCGAAAGATCTCTTTTGTCCTTTAAGGTAATTGGTATCATGTCGATATGGGGTTCATTTTTCATTCTTGCGATAAGTTTCATTTTAGCTGTAATTTGATGCTATAGAAATGGGGTGTGTCGTTATGATTGGCGTAGTTGAATTGGGCGCACGAGCATTTGAGCGGAAGTTTGATACCGCAGCTCCGCTTCTGGCTCCATGGACGATTCCTTCTGCGCATGTCTTGGCTCCAAACTGACATTTTTAATTAATTACAATGTAGGGAAGTGATGTCACGCCGTCCATCTTTTTTACAGTCTATGACTAATATGCACTCTTTGGGTAGAAAAGTGTACTTTTTGAAAGGGTTCTGTGTACCTTTATTTCTGAGAGTGTTCAGTGAAAAGACAACACAAAGAAACATACCTGAAGTAATAAAATCATCACCACAACCCTCATTTTCATCATCATGATCTTCCTCTTCTGTGGGTTCAGTTTTTATTTCTGCGGGTTCAGTTTTGATCTTCGTCATGAGGTTCCTGAAGTCAATGAGTTTGACTGAACACATCTTGAGTTTGGTCTGCAGGATCTGCTGCTGTTCTCCAGCGTTACAGACAGAATCCAGAGACTCTGTGGAGGTTTGATCCTCCTGTAAGCCCTCATTACTGTCACACACTGTAGTGTCCTGAGCGTCTGTGGGCTTTGACTCAGTATAACAGAGTAAAGACAGACTGAGATCCTGTGTGGAAGATTCACAACAAACACACACAGAGTAAGATTAGAAATGATTTGATGTTGTCAAACAGGTAAAGGATGTTTAAGCTGTACAAACCTCTCTCTTCAGTCCTTCATCTCCTCTTAACCTCAGCTTTGTCTCCAGTAACGCCACCTCTTTCTTCAGCTGAGAGATTTCTGTGATGAAATCATCAATATCCAGCATGGACAGATCAGTTCCTACTGATTTACAGCACATCTCATCTCTCATCATCAACACTAAAATACACAGAGACAAGACTCTGTTTACACTCAATAAAACACTAATGAGAGAAAAACACTGATGATACACAAACACATCACTCACGAGCTCTTTCTTTCTTTCTTTAGTGGGTTTATCGGCGGACTAAAGAGCTGCAGCGCCTCCTGCTGTACTGGAGAGAGAAGACACTGCTCTGTTTCTCATTAATTTTTAAAATAAATCTAAATTTTAAGATATGTAAATATTATAATGATTAATGTATTGGGATTATTTTTTTATGATTATATTAATTATTGGGCTTTATAAATTTGTTTGTGTTATGTTAAAGTCATAAATTGTGATTTTTAAAGCTGTTTGTGTTTATGATGTAATGGCGCCTCCTTCTGGCTGTAAACATCACAAACTGTACATGAATACTTGTTGTGTTCATAAGGTTATTATTATTTCTGTATTTATTATAAATGATTAATTATTTAAATCAAACCTGTAATCACAATTATTTAAATTCAAAGATTTAGAGTCTATGGAGACTAAATAAAGATGTTTAGCTCGACTTCATTCAACATTTCTGGGTTTTATATTTAAAGCTCTGAAAGTAATAATCTCTCGTCTGATGACTCTATCTGAATATCAGTTCAGGTGTAACCACACCTTTTTGACTATCATGATTTTCCTAGGGTGACCATACGTGCCATTCTTCCTGGACACATCCCGTCCAGGATTTCGGTGCGTCTTCCGGAAGTGGTATTTGTCAACCGCATACGTCATAGAGGACTATTATTATTATTACAGAAAAGCAACAGTTACATTTTAAGGTAAGAATGAAACGATTGTATATCTTATGTTTTTATGGCGTATGCGGTCAACAAATACGACTTCCGGAAGACGCACCGAAATCCTGGACGGGATGTGTCTGGGAAGAATGGCACGTATGGTCACCCTAAGCCTACTATGGTTAGGGTTCAGTGTGGAGGAGATGGCAGGATATTTATGACGGGCTTCACTCAAAGCAATGTATAGATATATATATAATTTCTCATTAATGTTATTATCTAATCAACCAATCACATGGCAGTTGCTTCAATGCATTTAGGGGAGTGGTCCTGGTCAAGACAATCTCCTGAACTCCAGAATGCGAAAGAAAGGTGATTTTAGCAATTTTGAGCGTGGCATGGTTGTTGGTGCCAGATGGGCTGGTCTGAGTATTTCACAATCTGCATTTCTAGGGTTTACAAAGAATGGTGTGAAAAGGGAAAAACATCCATTATGCAGCCAATTGGGCATCGTTTAAATGCCACGGCCTACCTGAGCATTGTTCCTGACCATGTCCAAACCCTTTATGACCACCATGTACCCATCCTCTGATGGCTACTTCCAGCAGGATAATGCACCATGTCACAATCATTATATGTTATCACAATCACCATGTCAAATCATTATATATAATCAGATTGGTGTGCCTGGGTTCGCACGGCACTATATTATTACTTAATCCCATGTAAAGGCAGTTTTCTGCATAGCCAATTTATTGATTCCGTAATTGCTCATACATAGTTTGTAAAATGTTATCAGACTTCAAAAGAGTCAGAATCACTGAAAAGCAAATCGAATAACTATCTTTGGTAATCATGGAATATAGATAAATGTTTGATCATCCTACTTAAACTGTATTATATTGGTTCTCAGTGTCACATACAGTCTTTGCATCAGCCATTGCAGGCTCTCGGTCACAACCATGCAAAAAGTTAAGAGTTGTCAGACCAAATAATTAAAGGTAAAATTTGTAAGATATTTGCAGTAAAATATCCAAAAAACACTAAAGGCAACTGTTATATACAAAAGTTTTGGGACACCATCATTTATATGCACATGAATTTAAATGACATCCCATTCTTAATCTATAGGGTTTAATATGGAGTTGGCCCACCCTTTGCAGCTATAACAGCTTCAACTTTTCTCGGAAGACTTTCTACAAGGTTTAGGAGTGTGTTTATGGGAATTTTTGAGCATTCTTCTAAAAACACATTTGTAATGTCAGACACTGATGATGGATGAGAAGGCCTCGGTCGTAGTCTCCACTCTAATTCATCCCAAATATGTTCTATTGGGTTGAGGTCAAGACTCTGTGCAGGCCAGTCAAGTTCCTCCACACCAAACTCGCTCATCCATGTTTTTATGGACCTTAGTGATGGGTCGTTCATGAACGATTTGTTCATTTTGAACGAATCTTTAGTAGGACTCAGGAGTAATGAGTCGTCTCGGAGTGTGATTCGTTCATTTTGTGTTGACCGCGCATGTGCAACATCTATTGGTTCTGTGACAGAAAGAGAATTGATTAGTTCACCTGCCGAGTCTTCCGGTCCTCCGAGTCGTTCGTTCCTTTCACACGTGACAACCCTGTGAGCTATGCTATGTTGTATGTACCGGAAAAATAAATTATTAGTTCATCAAGAGTTTTCGGGTCCTCCGAGTCGTTCGTTCTTTTCACACGTGACAACCCAATGGGCTATGTTATCTGTACCGGAGAGATAAATGATTAGTTCATCTCTAGTCTTTGGGTCCTCCAAGTCTGTTCAAAAGGCTCAAAGGTCCTAAATATCTCAGATGCCTAGACCAATCAGGAAGCGCAACGTCATCAGAGCGTCACAGAAAGAGGAAGAAACTGTTCTAAGAGAAAAAGCAGGTGCTGCACGTACTGATTCGTTCTGTTTTTGATTATGGAAGCATAGTTTATAGTTCAACAAATAAAACCTCATTGCAAGAACTAGATAGAGTACAGGCCAAGGCACTTCGAATATGTTGTGGTGCGTTCAGGACAACACCTATTCCAGCATTACAAGTAGAAGTAGGAGAAATGCCTTTAGATCTCAGGAGATTAAAATTAGCCATGTCTTATTGGACAAATCTGAAAGGACATGAAGAAACACACCCTACAAAGAAGGTGTTATTAGAATGCTGGGAGTATGGGCGCCCATCAGGCAGTTTTGGGTGGCATGGGAATAGGCAGGCAAAAAATATGGAAATTGACAAAATTGCATGTAGTAAAACTATTAACATACCAACAATCCCACCCTGGATGTTTTGTTTTCCTAGGGTGGATTTGGAGGCTAATAACATTATTAAATCAGGGATGTATCAAAATGTTCAGCAATATATTGATATAATGTATGATGATGATACAGTTCAGATTTTCACAGATGCATCAAAAAATCAGACCGGGAAAATAGGGGTTGCAGTACACATTTCAAAGTATAATGTTAATATTAAAAAAAGGGCAACTGATCATCTGGCCATTTTTACAGCAGAAATGTTAGCAATAATTCTGGCTCTACAATGGGTGGAAGAAGTAAAACCCAATAAGGTGATTATCTGTTCAGACTCAATGTCCTCACTAGCATGCATTCAGAGTGGAAAGTCTACATGTAGACAGGATCTATTAGATGAAATTAATCAACTCATTTTTAAAATAAATCAACAGAGCACAAGAGTAGAATTTATATGGGTTCCTGCACATAGGGGAGTGGAGGGGAACGAGAAGGCAGACATGCTGGCCAAGGAAGCTGTTACATCAGAACTGGTTGAAATAAATATCACGTTAAGCAGATCAGAAATTAAAAGTATTATTAAGGACAAAATTAACAGAATATGGCAGGAGAGATGGGATAAGGAGGGAAAAGGTAGACACTTGTATAACATACACAAAGAGGTTACAACTAGTAAAATCAGTGGATTGGAAAGACAGGAGGAAACATGGTTTTCAAGACTGAGGATGGGACATACAAGTTTAAATAGTGGATTACATATTATAGGAAAACATCAGACTGGAATATGCACAAACTGTGGAGTAACAGAAAATGTAAAACACATACTTCTAGAATGCACACAATACACCAGGGAAAGGGAAAACATGAAGAAAGCGGTAAATAAAGACTTAACAATGGAAAACTTATTGAGTGTAACCAGTACACAGTCCTCAGTTAGGGCGGTTATAGCTTTCCTTAAAGAAACCCAATTAGCAAGTAGAATTTAGTTTTCATCCTTTAGTTTATTTTTTATTTTATTTTATTTTTTTATTTTTATTTTTTTTATATAAGTATTTTTATTCCATCCCAATGTGATCACACCTCAGTCCAGTAGATGGCGGTAATGCACATTGATTGCAAACTGCCAATAAAACTCATCGAAGAAGAAGAAGAAGAAGGTGCTGCACGTGAGAAACTTATCGCGTGCAAACTAACTAATCTAAGCTTCATTTAAATCTAACTTCAAGTGTGTATTGAGTTGCTGTGTGCGTACATGCAAAGTAAGTTTATATTAACAAGATATTCTGTTTTTGCTGTAATTCAGACGTTACACGAGAGCTCATAATGATTGACAGTTATGAGGCTTATATCATTAACATCATTCAGTAAATCAACGTATTCTTGTGTTATACTACATTAAGGGATGTTTATGAAACACAATCTGGTTTATTATTTGATGTTCGTGTTATTCTAGTTGATGATTGATCTGTAGCAGTCATTATTAGACGTCATTTTGTGTGTGTATTAATATATATTTATTTCCTTTATATTCAATTTGTTACAGAAAAACCACACACAAGTTTGTAATTCAACAAGGTCTTCAGTAAAGCAAGAAAACCTTTACTATGTCCTGTAGTGCTTCTTTTCACAACTAAGCATCTCGTTCAGTTCTGACCGACTGCCTGCTGCTTTCCGCACCTATAACTATTCACTACATTCCGAACCCTACATTTCAAAGTCGTTCTTTCATTTGTCACGTGTCGGCGCTTACTGGTTCAGTATATTTTACAGACCATTTATTATCTTGAAATAATCAGAAGATACAGTGCAAAAGCAAAGTACAATAAACTTTTCCAGAAAAATGAAAGTTGTGTTCTGCTATTGTTTCTGTCAGTCTCTCAATTACAGTTAAATTTCTTCAGGATCTGTGGTGCACACGTGTTTTAATTATTTTACATATTTTTTTGCTGGCATGATACACAGTATAAACGATAAATAACAATTATGTGTACAGTGTTTATGTGTACATCATTGCTATGTTATAAACTTAAACAGGCATCTCTATTATTAAATAATTGTACATTTAATTTATATTAATCATGTAATTATTGTTAATAAGGTTTGCAGTTATTAACTTTCTGTATTCAGTGACATAACGTGACAAACGGCAGAACAACTCTAACCCAAAGACTCGAGATGAACTAATCAAATCTATATCCTCTACGGGCTGCATAGCCTTATATTGGAAAGATCGAATGACTTGAGTCAAACCCGAAAATTTGACATGAACTAATCAATTCTGTTTCCTGACGGCATACACAGCCTGTAGGGGACTGTCATGCGACAGAAGCACAATGTCTTGTACACGAGAACTGACTTAGAAAGTAAGCTAATCGCTTGAGTCTCTTGTGCAGGGGTCAGCTTATGTGAATGTCAAAAAATAAGGAAATAAGCATTTTTATTTCTCATAACTTGTTAGAAATGTCATAATTGTTTGCATATGTGGCCGTTCTGGGGGAATTTGTGAAATAACAAGTAATCATAATCAAATGAACGAGATTCAAAGACACGAATCAGAAAAATGATCCGAACTTCCCATCACTAATGGCCCTTGCTTTGTGCACTGGTGGCAGTCATGTTGGAGCAGGAAGGGGCCATCCCAAAACTGTTCCCACAAAGTTGGGAGCATGAAATTGTCCAAATGTCTTGGTATGATGAAGCTTTAAGAGCCCAAGCCCAATCTCTGAAAAACAACCCATCACCATAATCCCCCCTTCATCAAACTTGCACTTGCAGTCAGGCAAGTACCGTTCTCCCGGCAACCGCCAAACCCAGACTTGTCCATCAGATTGCCAATAAATCAGAGTAATGCAGAGTAATTTCAAAATAACAATTTATTAGCAAGGTAAGATCATCATAATACAAAAGCCATTTCAAATGTAAAGCAGTGTTCGAATTACCCATCGCACCAATATTTGGGGGTCCTCATCTCTTGATTGTTTCGCAATACAGATCTAAATTTCTCTCTATGCAGTGAGTATGCCTAAAATATTTTATGGATGCAAGCCAAGAAAGTTAGTCTATAGCCTACATGACAACACACAAAATAGAACATATAGACCTTTTGCGACATCAGTTACGTCACTGCAAGCTGCGAGTGCAGTGTGGTGGCAGAAAAACAGTGGAAATTAATTATACACGAGTGAAACGAGTTAGATAACTCACTACAAAAATGTTGTTTTGTGCTGTCAGGAATGCAAAAAAAAGATGGCCTTCATTTTTATAAAACACCATTTGAAGATAAATGTAGGTGGTTGAAATAAGCCCTTACATAGACAGACTGGAATGATGAAATCATCTGGAAATCTATTAATAATTAGAATTAAAAAAAATTAGAGAAGATGTCCGGTGTTTCAAAGTCTGTTTCCTGTGTTTCTTATAGCGTTTTCATCACGTTACGCTTATAATTTATTTAGAAAGATTTGAATGGGTTATACTGAAAAAGCCTTTCAAGCGGTCTTATGGGGTATCAAGGTTTTTCACCTGTATGAGTTCTCTGGTGTTTCACTGACACGTAGATTAAAACTCTTTCCACAAACACTACATTAATGAGGTTTCCCTCTAGTGTGAGCTTTCTCATGGGCTTTTATACTACTTAAGTAAGCAAACGTCTTCTCACACAGAGAGCATTCGTAAGGTTTTTCACCTGTATGAATTCTCTGGTGTGTCACTAAACTGTAATGTTGGTTGAAACTCTTCCCACAAACACTACAGTGATAAGGTTTCTCTCCAGTGTGAATTCTCTGATGGACTCTTAAGTGACCTGACGAAGAAAACGTCTTCTCACACTGAGAGCATTTGTTAGGTTTTTCTCCAGTGTGAACTCTCTCATGGGCTTTTAAGGTGTTTGACTTAGTAAACGTCTTCTCACATTGAGAACATTTGTAAAGTTTTTCTCCAGTGTGAAGTTTCTGATGTGACACTAAACGATCATGTCGATTGAAACTCCTCCCACAAACACCACATTGATGAGGTTTCCCTACAGTGTGAATTCTCTCATGGACTTTAAAGTTGCCTGAATGACTAAACGTCTTCTCACAATACGAGCATTTGTAAGGTTTTTCTCCAGTGTGAACTCTTCGATGATAGCTGAAAGAAGGGAAACTAAAGAAGCTCTTACCACAGATCAAGCAGACATAAGGTTTCTCTCCAGTGTGAACTCTCTCATGGGTTTTTAAGGTAATTAATGAAGCAAACATCTTCTCACACCAAGAGCATTTATACGGTTTTTTACCTGTATGTTTTCTCTGATGAGCATCAAGATTTTGTTTGCTGCTGAAATATTTGCCACATTTACTGCAGTGGAAAGACTTCTCACCACTGTGTGTCCTCATGTGAACTTGTAGCTGAGATAAGAAGTAAAAATTCTTCCCACACTGCTGACAGGCAAACAACTTCTTTTTCTTCTTCTTCTTCTCTCTGTGATCTTCTGAAGGAAGTTTCTCCTCTTGTAAGGTAGCAAAGTTGATCTCAGATGTCCTGCAGGTGAAGAGTTTCTGTTCTGCGTGTTTTCTCTCTAAATGTCTTTCTTTTGATGTTGAGGACGTTATTTCTCCTTCAAAACATGAATCATTCCTCTCATCTGTAAGGAACACAATAATAAAAACATCTTACATCAGGAGAGTCAAAAGAGTTTCTGTACCAGTTATAGGGGTGGGTTGCATAAGCTAGACGTACACCTGGTCACAAGATTTGTCTAGACGTAGAATTCACATACGTTTCACCATCTAAGCGTAGCGGATCTCTAACTGTGCATTGACAGTCACTGGCGAGAGCGTCAAGGTGACTGAAGTCATTCATTTTCAATGAGAGCCGGCGGCGAGCTCCGGCGAGCAGCGGCGCGTCGTGTACAGCGTGAGCGTCGATGAGAGTTGAAATCAGCTGAACTTTATGGTAATAAGATATGACGCGGTTCGGCAGCAACCAATCGGAAGACGGAAATCTCCGCCAGAGAGGAGTTCAGGGAATGCATTCGAGCGTCTGAGCGTCCACTACACCTTTTTTCTTTAGCGTCGTTAGCAGGGCAGCCAGAGCTTTTATTGACGCTCTCTCCGGTGGCTGTGTGAATGCACAGTAAGGCTGGGTTCAGATTAATCAAGGACCAGCTTTTAGTTATTTGAGAACATTTAAGTAGTTTTGTTAAATGTTAACTCTTTTTCTAGCCTGACTACGTCAGACTTTGTACTTTTGCTAAATTTCATTACGCTTCTGTACTCAGTCTGAGATATCTCCAATTCTAACCGTTTTCCCCCGGCTTCAAGACTGACGGCCCAATCAACAAAGAGAGGGCGGGCTGAGAGCCGTGATGTAGACGTTAAGCGCCAAATGTACGGTTGTAGTTTGTATTGGACATGGAGGCACAAAAAGCTATTTGCTTTGTTGTAGAGAACCAGCACTTGCCAACTTAAGCCCGAACAAGAAGAGTGTTTGTTAAACATTTTGAATGGAGATTATGTAGTTGCCCTACTCCCGACAGGTTTTGGGAAAAGTTTAATTCATCAACTATTACCGATCGTCAGCGAGAAACTTGACGTGCAAAACGATTGAGAAATCATGGAAGGGAATTTCATTGTTCACAGTTAATGGTGGAGGACGCGTGGGTCAAACATTTTTTGGAGACATTCCTGATTAACTAAAAAATAAGGAAGATTTAATTTACATAAGGTTATGGCTGTCTAGTGGAAGAGTATGAGAGGAGAGAGGGGCGTTCCTCCACTTAGATGTGAGTGGAAAGACACCGTAAGGATGGTGTTCAACTAGCTCTGGCCCGATTTACTTTACATAATCTGCAAAAGTCATTCATAGCCATGTTAATGCCGGTATTTTGCTCGATGGGTTTGTTTTCACATCATACGTGTGTTTTACAGCAGAAATTCGATGCGGCTGAGCCGGCACATAACGGACATCATATCCAAACGTTATGTGATTGTCTTACATTTAGACCGGGTGTAGGCAAGTTCGTTCCTACAGAGCCGCAGTCCTGCATTGTTTAGTTCCAACCCTAATCAAACACACCTGAACAAGCTAATCAATGTCTTTAGGATTCAGACATCAGGTTAGATCCGTGGTTTTCAAACCCAGGGTCGCGACCCTCTGGTGGGTCGCGGAAATTAAAAACTGGGTCGCCAGAAAGATTTTAAAAAAATGTTACTAAAATAATTCGTTCAATTTTATTATAAAAACTATAATAATTACAACACACTTGAATAAAAGCACAGTAAAAAATATCTTTTAAATACACAAAATAAAAAAAATACTCCACCACTGTGTCACATGATCCATGTGCGTGCGCAGCTTACTGTATTAAATTCATAGACAGCAGATTAAATTGCGCGCGGGGTCACAGCCATTTTTTTAATGATGCAAGGGGAAATAAAAACTTTGGTCTGATGTGAAAAAAAAAATATTTTTAATGTATTTGATTTGTTTGTCGAAAGTGAGCGCGGAAATGTTTAGTTGTTTGCTAAGCAAAGCGCCACCATAAAGACACGGTTGAGTTTTGCAGTGACACTGACACGTTATGGTTCTGCTGTTATCTTTGAACTATTTTCGCTGCTGAAACCACAAAAACAGTCAACATTGCGTCTAAAATGTAAGTGGCTTAAAGGGATACTTCACCGATTTAGCATTCAGCTTTGTATCTGTAGAAACCCCGCAGTATTACTGAATGACCATGTTTCCCTCCATCATTTCCCCCTGAGAGGAGAGATTTCTGCATTTTGGTTCTGCAAAAAAGTCCTCCGATGATGCAAAAATCGTCATATTACATCATCGGAGGACTTTTTTGCAGAACCAAAATGCAGATATCTCTCCTCTCAGGGGGAAATGAGGGAGGGAAACATGGTCATTCAGTAATACTGCCGGGTTTCTACAGATACAAAGCTGAATGCTAAATCGGTGAAGTATCCCTTTAATATTAATTACTTGTTTAGTGAACTGTCATGAAATCGGTCACATTTTCAACCGTGATGTGATGCTGCTTAACTGTATCATGTTATTAAAAACTTCACATTTTTACCGCAGTATGTTTAACCCACTTTGTCAACACACTGTTAGCCCACTTTGTGTTTGCTGGGCTTATTTGTTTAACTTAGCGTTATTACATTATGCACTTTCGGTTGCCATTGAGACTAAAGGATGCAGAATCATGATCGTGTTTTGGTGATTGTTATTTGCGTTTTAATCTAATGTTACTTGTCCCTGATAAGCGGACAAGCATTGATGTCGAGCCCTGCGACGTGTTTTTAGACTGCTTCAGTATAGGCTAGGTCGAATCTTTACGATTCCTTCGTTGTGTTGCGTATGCCAGTTCTTACTCGTTTTTTGCCCATTTTCATAATTAATAATATTATGAATTGCAGTGAGGTTGATCTCATTTGTGCCCCCTGAAAAAATGAAATGCCCATCCGTGAATTTGTGTCTGTTGTCGGGTCTGCTCATTAGGTAAGTTATATTTACATACAGATGCGCGAGTGCATGTTTCACTGGGCTCACTCCACTCTGACGGCTTTCGGCCCCGCCCTGCTTCATGCTACTAGGGGGGGGGGGTAGAGTGTGGGTCGCATAATTTTTATTTTTTTAAATTAGGGTCGCTCCTAAAAAAGTTTGAAAACCACTGGGTTAGATTATCAGTGCTTAGGCTAAAATATGTAGGACTGCGGCTCTCTAGGACCGAACTTGCCTACCCCTGATTTAGACCAATGATTTTAAACCTCAGACAAGCCCCTCCCACGAGAAGGAAAACGACTGTCAATTATGCCCAGCCAGACTCTGTCTATGAAGCAAAGCAAAATAGCAGAGGATGGTATTACCAGGCTACTCTTTCTCGCCAGCCTTTTTAAAAATGTTATGATTTCCACAAAAGTTTAATGCCTTCCAGAAAATGTTCTTCTTTAAATGGATAGTTCAGCCAAATGTATTAAACCCATGATTTACTCATCCCCAAGCCTTCCGAGATGCATAAGTCCATCATTTTTCGGTTATTTTAGAACATGTCTTAGAATCATTTCTTAAATTTTTTTATTTAAATGATAGAGAAACTTTGTTTCTGATGTTCGGTAAAACCTTTACTGTAGAAAACACAATTCACTTATTAGGCTTAGATGTTGATGTTTTGTTTAATTTAAAGTCGCCATTATGGTGACCAGTGTTTGTTTTAGTTGGACTCTTGACCATTGACTTGAAGCTTACTAGTTTTTTCCTTGGCTGCTATAACTTTGTGTTAAAATCTCATCCAGGACTCCCAGCATAGACTGCAGTATGAATAAATGATAAACATTTTACAATTTTCTTTGCTACCATTGTTGAGATTCATACTCTGATTCTTGATGTTTGTTGCGTCTCAAATACACAGCAGTTAATCTTTGTCAATTGTTTCTAAAAATCCTTAAAGGAGTATTCCACTTTCATTAAAAAATGTCATCCATGACCCCATGTCATCCAGGTTGTTGATGTCTTTCTTTGTTCAGTCTAGATGAAATTAAGTTTTTTGAGGAAAACATTTCAGGATTTTTCAATTTAAGAGACTTTTCTCAAAAAATGCAATACTTCTTGACTGAACAAAGAAAGACATCAACATTTTAGATTACATGGGAGTGAGTAAATTATCAGGATTTCTTATGAAAGTGGAATATTCCTTTAATGACCATCTGCTGAATCTCATATACGTTATTAACAGAAACTCTGTTAAAACTTTGATGAGTGAGTAAATCAATTAATTAAATGATTATCTTTTCCATTGTGTAACACCCACCAAAGGATTGAACTATTAATTTTACATTACCAAAACAAATGTGTTTTGTAGACACAAAGAGTCAAACTAAAACAAACGCTGATCACCATAATGGTGACTTTAAATGAAACAAAACCTTTAAACCTAAGTGAATTGTGTTTTCTACAACAATATTTTCACAGAATATTAAGAAATAATGGTTTATATCAGTTTTAAAATATAAAATGCAATGTTTCTCTATCATTTACATAACACACAAAAAAGTCAATATAGAAAACGGTTCTTTTAAACATTCATGAACATTAAAACATAACATTGGCATAACGTTTGAAAGTGGTAGAATATAACATTCATACTGTGCGTTTACACCAGACGCAGTAGAGACCGCGCTACTCGCGCAGAGTTGGACACTTGAACATTTTGTGTTTACTCGCTTCATTTGAGAGTGAAATGATAGTCATTTGAGACGTTCACTTCCTGTAATCATGTCACTACTAGAGCAAGCTCTTGAGTAACGCAACACGAATATCTGGCAAACTTAAGATTTTTCAACTTGCTCGTTTCCCCTGTCAATGTGCCATTCGTGAGTACCGCGCCGCAGGATGCCTATTCGCGTCTTTGCATTGACTTAAAATGTAAATCTCTTGTGCTTCGCACCTCTTCTGCGTCTGGTGTGAACGCACAGTAATGTTCAGATAACCAAGAAACATTCCATGAAAGTTAAAAAATTTACCCTTATATGTTGGCATAAGATTTTTGGGAAAGTTGACAACTTTTAAGGAACATAAGGGGTGGGCAACATCGGTCCTGGAGTGCCGATGTCCTGCAGAGTTAGCTCCAGCTCAAATCAAGCACACATCAAAAACTAATCAAGGTCTAAAGCAGTGGTTTTCAATCTTGTCCTAGGGGACCCATAGCTCTGCATATTTTGTATGTCTCCCTTAACTGACACAGTTTTTAGTTTTTCTGTTCATGGATCTCTCCCCTAATGAGCTGATGATCTGAATCAGGTGTGTTAGATAAGGGAGACAGTGATGTATGACACTGCTGACGTGTTTTCCTCTGACATGTTTGCTTGTTCTTGACTTATGACATTTCAATTTTTAAATACTTCTTTAAACTTACTTTTATTGGAATTATTTGCACTGTGAGCTGTTTATATTTCACACAACAGAATAGACTTGTATTACCGCTAGACTTAGATTTATACCTCCCAGCATTTCTAAGTAGCCTTTTCCAGTAACAAACAGGTCACCTTTGTTGATTCTCCTAATAAACATCTTCATGTAAATGCATTTACTGGTATTTCAGCTGCATCTATTTCATCCATGATAAAACACACAAACACAATCTTTTAACCCTGTTGCCGTTTGTGGTCGACTGGACTGCGAGATTGGTGTCCGACTTAAAAGCTCTTTATTCTCCCCTCACTGCAGACGCCTGCTCTCATCTAAATGTCAGGCAAGGAGAGCCACGCCACATCTCAAACAAGCCTAATATCTGCAAAATCAGATAATTATAAGGCAGTAATTCTGCAGATGTTTGTACAGTAACCCAAGCACATCAGCACGTCCTCAAGCACTCGTTTGTAGAGTACAGCCTGGTGTGTTCAGCTGCCTAAAAACCTTTGGTGCAGAGTGCAATAATTTACTCTTATGTCCATAGGCATAGCTTGACATTTGAGCTGTTTGACAATAAATATAAACAATAGATATTAAAGTTAAGAAACGAATGGAACGTTATGGAAGCCGAGAGAGGCCATGCACTATTATTATTTTTGCTTACTTGTTTTCTCGTGACCACGAGTTAATTTCTCATTATCTCGAGATAACAAAAGTTCTTTTCTCGTGATCTTGACATAACAAAAGATGTATTCTTGAGATGTGATCAAAGCTTTCGTGTACTCGGTAGAACATGTTGTTTTGTTTGTAAACAGCAAAAGCATATTTTGCTAAATCAGCATGGATGAACAAATGAGATTTTACTTGGATCAGAGATTTGCTCAAGCTGAAATAGATTTGTTAATATTTACAATTTTACAGTGGTGAATTTAGGGTTAGGTCCTTAAGTTACTCAATAATATACACGTTTCTACTTTTAACAGCATTTTAATGGAATGCCTGAAAGCAGGCCCGGGGTGGGTAATCGGGAGAACCGGGAGAATTCCCGGTGGGCCGCTTCACTTTTGCGCCGGTCGAGTTTTTTTTTTTTTTACATTTGTCACGTTAGTGAGTCTATCTTCTCTTAAATGACAGCGCACAGCCTCTGCATGGGTTGTACCATGTGAGGGAGTTTTCCCCTCCCCTCCCATAGAGTTGGTTCGGTGCATAGCACGTCCAAGAAAACTTTTCTCCGGTAGGCTGGGCCAGCCCTACCGTAACAATACGCGTCTGAGAGGAGGAGGGCGTAAAAAACAGGTTGAAGAAAAAATCCATTGGAGGAGGATGCTGCCAAATGTTCCACACCTACAGATTTATTTTCAAGAGGACAAACAAAAGTGGCAACAGGTAACTTGAAGAGAAATAAGCCTAGTAATGATTAGCATTAGCAACGTAATTATTCTGCTAATACCGTTGTCAAACTATTTACAAGCCAAACATTTATTTTGTTAAAATATTACCCTTTTGTGTATACATGGTGATTCATAGACTTTGCAAATATTATGCAAGCATCTTCTGAGCAGTCCCCCGCTGAAAATGAGGAGGCCATAAATAAACACTATGAATTTAAGTTATTTAACCCTCAGGTTGTGTTCAGAACCCTATAACACCTTTTGTTTTCCCAGTCAAAAATGGCCAGCCTAAAAAAGCTTATAAATCACTTGTTATGCCATTTACCCAATAGTGTATTCAATATTTTTGTCAAATTGTTTTCTTTTTTAATTAGGATTTTTATATTTCTATTTGCATTAATCATCGGCCTCATAGCATTAGCAATGCTAATAATTTATCAACCTTTCCTTATGGAATACACTCTAAAAAGGGCTGGGTTATTTATATATTTAATATATTGGACAGAACACGCTGCTGGGTTAAAATTGACCCAGTGCTGGGTTGTTTTAACCCAACTGTTGGGTTATTATAATCCATGGTTGCATAACAACAACCCAACATTGGGTTATTTTTAACCCAGCATGGGGTAATTTTTAACCCAGCATGTGTCCTGTCCAATATTTACCCATTATGGGTAAAAAGTAACCCAGCCTTTTTTAGAGTGTAGAGGAATATTTTTGTTAACTTCTTATCTTAAGTGAAATATTATTTAACTTTTACCTTATTTGTTGAACCATGATATTAATTAAAACTATAGTAAGAGCTGAACTGTTGCTTAATTTATCCAATTTGAAAAAAGTGCTAATTTGGAATAACACTATGGAAAAAGTGGGCCGGTCTTTGGCCTGAAACTCCCGGGCTGAAAAGTGGCCCCACTCCGGCCCTGCCTGAAAGTCAACAAACAGTCACAAAACCAGCGTGTTTATGTGGTTGTCACCTTTAATGCACACTTTTTAGATTTTTGATATTTATTTAAATAAACTGTTAAACACTATTGAAGATAGAAACATGTACAGTATTACTTTAGCGATGGTCCCTAAATTCACGAACATGAACCGTCCAACTTTATATATTTATTAAGTCTATCAGCTACACATTAGCTACCCGTGTGGTAACAGCGAAGATCCCAATTTATGCATTAGCAGTCCACTTTAAAATACACTAAATATTATGGACAGGAAATTACATTATGACATTTGGATTATCATGCCAGGATACCGAGAAAACAACTTTTGCTATAGCGAGATCACGAGAAATTAAGTCGTGATCACGAGAAAACAAGCAAGCAAAAATAATAATAGTGCATGTCCTCTCTCGACTTCGGTAGAATTTGGCTCTAAATAAAAAAATTATTTACACTTCCAATAAAATTTTCCGAAAGATGGCTTTGTTCCTTTAAGGTAGTTGTTATTACGCTGATATGTTTAATTTTTCATTTTTGCGATAAGTTTCATTTTAGCAGTAATTCGATGCTATAGAAATGGGGTGTGTCGTTATGATTGGCATAGTTGAATTGGGCGCGCAAGCATTTGAGCGGAAGTTTGATACGATTCCTTCTGCGCATGTCTTGGCTCCAGACTGACGTTTTTACGTAACATGACAGCGGCCATGGTCGGACATTTTTGGCTTCAATTCATTACAATGGAGGGAAGTGACGTCGCGTCGTCCATCTTTTTTTACAGTCAGTGACTTTTATGAACTCTTTGGACAAAAAAAGTGTACTTTTTGAAAGGGTTCTGTCTCAGTGACAACTTGTGTACCTTTATTTGAGAGTGTTCAGTGAAAAGACAACACACACAAAAAAAACATACCTGAAGTAATAAAATCATCACCACAACCCTCATTTTCATCATCATGATCTTCCTCTTCTGTGGGTTCATTTTTTATTTCTTTGGGTTCAGTTTTGATCTTCATCATGAGGTTCCTGAAGTCAATGAGTTTGACTGAACACATCTTGAGTTTGGTCTGCAGGATCTGCTGCTGTTCTCCAGCGTTACAGACAGAATCCAGAGACTCTGTGGAGGTTTGATCCTCCTGTAAGCCGTCATTACTGTCACACACTGTTGTGTCCTGAGCGTCTGTGGACTTTGACTCAGTATAACAGAGTAAAGACAGACTGAGATCCTGTGTGGAAGATTCACAACAAACCACACACACAGAGTAAGATTATAAATGATTTGATGTTGTCAAACAGGTAAAGGATGTTTAAGCTGCACAAACCTCTCTCTTCCGTCCTTCATCTCCTCTTAACCTCAGCTTTGTCTCCAGTAACGCCACCTCTTTCTTCAGCTGAGAGATTTCTGTGATGAAATCATCAATATCCAGCATGGACAGATCAGTTCCTACTGATTTACAGCACATCTCATCCATCATCAACACTAAAATACACAGAGACAAGACTCTGTTTAAACACTCAAGAGAGAAAAACACTGATGATACACAAACACATCACACGTGAGCTCTTTCTTTCTTTCTTTAGTGGGTTTATCGGCGGACTAAAGAGCTGCAGCGCCTCCTGCTGTACTGGAGAGAGAAGACACTGCTCTGTTTCTCATTTGTCTTTGAAATAAATCGTATTTTAAGGGTAAAAACATGCATGTCAATATTATAATGATGATTAATGTATTGTGATAAATTTTTATTATGATTATATTAATGATTGGGCTTTATAAATCTGCTGCTGTTATGTTAAAGTCATAACTTTTGTTTATGATTTAATGGCGTCTCCAACTAGCTGTAAACATCACAAACTGTACATGAATACTTTTTGTGTTCATAAGGTTATTATTATTTCTGTATTTATTATAAATGATTAATGATTTAAAACAAACCTGTAATCACAATTATTTATATTCACCGATTCAGAGTCTATGGAGACTAAATAAAGATGTTCAGCTCGACTTCATTCAACAATTCTGTGTTTTATATTTAAAGCTTTGAAAGTAATAATCTCTCGTCTGATGACTCTATCTGAATATCAGTTCAGGTGTAATGACACATTTTTGACTATCATGATTTTTCTACTATGGTTAGGGTTCAGTGTGGAGGAGATGGCAGGATATTTATGACGGGCTTCGCCCAGAAATGAAATGCCTCATATTAAAGTCTTTACAGGACGATATATATTGACTGATTGTGAACAATGATAAATAGTTGGTCAATACTTATGCTGGGAAAATGTTACATACACAAAATACATATAAGTAAAGCCTTTATTTTGTGCATTTCATAATGATTTAGTTTTTTATACTAAAGCCCTTAAAATTAAGCAAAACTAAAATGCCATTAAATATTTATCCCTTATAAAAAAGTATGATCTAAATCAAAAGCCTTAGCTCTTGAAATGTGTTTTCTTAACTTTTTTATATGTTTCATACTTTTATATCAAACAAGCTCACCAAAATTGGACAGTTGAAGACTGAAAAAATGTTGCCTGGTCTGACGAGTCTTTATTTCTGTTGAGTTATTCAGATGGTAGAGTCAGAATTTCCCGTAAACAGAATTAGAACATGGATCCATCATGCCTTGTTACCACTGTGCAGGGTGCTGGTGTAATGGTGTGGGGGATGTTTTCTTGTCACACTTTAGGCTCCTTTAGTGCCAATTGGGCATTGTTTAAATGCCACGGCCTACCTGAGCATTGTTTCTGACCATGTCCATTCCTTTATGACCACCATGTACCCATCCTCTGGAATTAAGGCAGTTCTGAAGGCAAAAAGGGGTCAAACACAGTATTAGTAAGGTGTTCCCAAATAATTCTTAGGTGAGTGTAGTTAAGAGTTGTCAGACCAAACAATTAAAGGTAAAATTTGTAAGATATTTGCAGTAAAATTTCCAAAAAATACTAGGCCAGTGTTAAATACACTATATTGGCTAAAGTTTTGGGACACCAGCCTTTATATGCACATGAACCTGAATGACATCCCATTCTTAATCTATAGGGTTTAATATGGAGTTGGCCCACCCTTTGCAGCTATAACAGCTTCAACTCTTCTCGGAAGACTTTCTACAAGGTTTAGGAGTGTGTTTATGGGAATTTTTGACCATTCTTCTAAAAACACATTTGTAATGTCAGAAACTGATGATGGATGAGAAGGCCTCGGTCGTAGTCTCCACTCGCTCATCCATGTTTTTATGGACCTTGCTTTGTGCACTGGTGCACAGTCATGTTGGAACAGGAAAGGGCCATCCCAAAACTGTTCCCACAAAGTTGGGAGCATGAAATTGTCCAAAATGTCTTGATATGATGAGGCATTAAGAGTTCCTTTCACTAGAACTAAGGGGCCAAGCCCAATCCCTGAAAAACAACCCAACACCATAATCCCCTTCATCAAACTTGCACTTGGCACAATGCAGCAAGGCAGGGGTGTCCAAATTCGGTCCTGGAGGGCCTGTGTCCTGCAAAGTTTAGCTAAAACTTCCCTCAACACACCTGCCTCAAAGTATCAGGGGTGCATTCCACTCCAGTTTTAGACACGCACTCGTGAACTTCCCTAAACACTTCCCCTCGGGGGAATCCCTGTGACCATTTTGAAGTGCGTTCCACTTTGTCAAGTGGACGAGGGAAGTTTGTATGGACAGACCCTCGCTCCGTGGATTTTGACAGAGGGAGCGAGTCTACTTCATATGTAGACTTCAGGCAGCTCCATATCCCACAATGCATCACTTCAGAAACTTGTGCTTTGCACATGGAGGGGGCGGTCTCCACTTTCCATGTGATCAAGGGCTTAGGGCGATCCATTTAAACCCACTTCAAGTGTTCCAGCAGTAGTGGGCACTCGTACAACGTAAGCAAGGACGTACATCCGAGTGAACGAGACTGAGGGAAGTTAGCGAGGGAAGGTCATAAAAAAACTAACTAGAACGCAGGGCTAGTCTGCCTAGTAAGACCTTGATTAGCTGGATCAGATGTGTTTGATTAGGGTTGGAATAAAACTCTGCAGAGACACCGGCCCTCCAGGAGCAGGAGTGGACACCCCTGCAGCAAGGCAAGTACCGTTATCCTGGCAACCGCCAAACCCAGACTTGTCCATTGGATTGCCAGACAGAGAAGCGATTCGTTGCTCCAGATAAAATGTCTCCACTGCTCAAGAGTCCAGTGATGATGTGCTTTTACACCACTGAATTTGACACTTTGCATTCAACTTGGAGATGTAAGGCTTGGATGCAGTTGTTTGGCCATGAAAACCCATTCCATGAAGCTCTCTACGCACTGTTCTTGAGCTTATCTGAAGCTCACATGAAGGTCTGTAGTTATTGACTCTGCAGAAAGTTACCGACCAATGCGCTGACCCCGCTCTGTGATTTTAAGCGGCTGAGTTGCTGTTGTTCCCAGTTGCTTCCATTTTGTTATAATATTACTAACAGTTGACCGTGGAAAATTCAGTAGTGAGGAAATTTCACAAATGGACTTATTGCACAGGTAGCAACCTATCACTATTAACTACCCATTCATTTCACAAATGTTTGTAAAAGCTGTCTGCATGCTTAAGTGATTGATTTTATACATCTGAGGCCATAGAAGTGATTGGAACACATTAATTTAATGATTTGGAGGGGTGTCCCAAAACTTTTGGCAATATAGTGTATTTTGTTCAGCTGGTTTCTAACAATATCTCTGATGTTTTCAACTACTTGGCAATGTTTTCATAATTTACATTCTAAACAGTGACACAAGGCAGTGCAGTCGCCTGTCAATGCTGTTAATATCTACGTTACCTAGGGTGGCCATTCGTGCCAGTTCCGCCGGACACCTCCCGAACATGTTTTCGGGTTCGTTCTCTGGAAGTCGCGTTGGTCGACCGCATACGTCATTAAGGTTTAATATTTCGGGTTTAATTTCAGAAAAGCATCCGTTACATTTCAAGGTAAGAATGAAACTACAATGATTGTATGTCTTAAAAGAAATAAATCTTAATTTTCTAATGTATTTTAACTGAAATGTGAGAACCTCGATGACGTATGCAGTCCAGCAACGCGACTTTCGGAGAACGAACCCGAAAACATGTTCGGGACCTGTCCGGCGGAACTGGCACGAATGGCCACCCTAACGTTACCATTTGTTGCAACCTTTACTGAAGTAGAAACACTTGACAACAGTGTCGTGGACAAATGCGGAAGTATGTGTTAGTGTAAACCGTCTGTCGGGATACTCTTTTGTTTATGGTAATCTGAACACTTTATTCTGTGCTGCATTAACACACTATCGAATTGGACTAATACTGTAACATCTATGACTGAGGGGTGGTTTCCTGGACAGGGATTAGTTTAAGCCAGGACTAGACCTTAGTTTAATTAGGAAATATAGCTAGTTTTAACAACCATGTCTTACTAAAAAGATTACTTGTGTGCATTTTGAGGCAAAACAAAGGGCACTGATGTATTTTAAGGTATGTCAGGGTAAGTTGTTTTCAGTTTAGACAGCTCTTTAATTTATTTTAGTCTAGGACTAGTCTAATCCCTATCTGAGAAACCGCCCCTAAGTATTTAGTTTTGAACATTACATGAAACCTTACATAATGAAATAAAACGAGGTCATCAAAGGCAACATTTATAAAACTTGATTACCTCTTGATAACTTAATCCTGGGGCCTGCACCATGAAAATGGTTAAACAAACTCAGGGTTACAAGATTAGTTTTAAGTTGACAAAACCAAGCTAATGTGAACAGGCCTTGTTGGTACAAGCTATTTTCATGATACCCAAAACCAAGGATTTTCACAAACTAATTTTAGTAAACTTACCTGGCTAACCAACTAAACCGACATCATGGTCTAGGCCCCAGGTCATAGATTGGCGGTCACAAAGGATACATCAAATGCACTTGTAGTCAATAAATCAGAGTAATGCAGAATAAATCCAAAATAAAAATTTATTAGCAACGTAAGATCATCATAATACAAAAGCTAATTCAAATGTAAAGCGGTGTGCAAATTACCCATCACACCAATATTCTGGGGGTCCCCATTTCCTGATTGTTGCGTAATAGCGATCTAAATTTTCTCTCTATGCAGTAGGCCTAAAATATTTCATGGATGCAAGCCAAGACAATCAGGCTATAGCAGGGGTCACCAACCCTGCTCCTGGAGTGCTACCGTCCTGCAGATTTTAGCTCAAACCCCAATCAAACACAGCTGAAGCAGCTAATCAAGGTGTTCAGAGTTGCTTGTTAATTACAGACAGGTGTGCTGGAGCTGGGTTGGAACTGAAGTCTGCAGGACGGTAGTCACAGCCTCAGACGTCACGGCCACAGACTGTTGGCTAAACGTCTGATGTTTTTCGTACACTTTTCTGGAAATCCTGTGAGAATGTCAAAGTCGTCTTTGATTGGTTGAAATAAACCGGATTTCCAGGAGACGCAAGTGTCGCGATTAGTTTCGGCCCCTGGAAAACAAAACTCTGACGTTCCATTGAGGAAGAGAATCAGTCGTGTTCACGTGGATAATAATGATCAGTTATCATGATCAGCTTAACATTGGATTCTCAAAAATATGCAAAGTTCGCAGCATAGACTCTCTAAAAGACGTCCAAGAGTTTAGCTTGAGGCAGTTAGTGGAGTCAAAAAGTTCGGTTCTCCTGAATTGCTTGTATGTAGGGCTGGGCGGTATGACGGTATATTCCGTTACCGCGGAATAAAATGTCAGACGTAACAGATTTTTCTATTCCGTCTATTCCGCGGAATGTAAATAAGTGGGCGTGGCTAACTCTGCCCTCCAGCATGTTAGACTGAGTGTGACAGAGAAACATGTAAAATAGTTCACTTATAAAAAATGAACGAGTTATTTGTGTAATTTTTATAATAAGTGCCAGTGAATCCACCACGGGTCATGCAGCGAGACTCTTGCTTGCTTACTTGCTCGCTCTCGCGCTCTCTCTCTCCTCATGCAGCAGCCGGCCGGTCCCTCGCGTGCAGAGGTCTCTCTAGGCAAGCACAAGGAGCTGCGACGACAAATAAAGAGTTCTTCTTGCACATAATGCTAATAGTTGTAAAGTTTTCTGAACTTTAAGCAAGCTAAGACAAAACTCGCGTTTATATCAGTGACACGTGCGATGATGGAGCGATGTAGTTTGATGCGCCATTTGCTTGTACAAACATATTTGATCGGAAAGACGAGAAACTTAAGAGATGCAAGTGTTGAGGTCTAATAGAAAGTAAAGGGCGTCAAGACCTTAAAACAAACTTTATGATCATCACATCATAGCACCTGTCACATTTATAATATCTAGAGCTTCTTCTCTCATATACAGGTATTTATCCTGTCTGTACGTTTTTGCATACAGTTCTACCTGTTCATTTTACATATTGCATATATTTAATGTAATGTATGCATAAATACAAAATACAATGAAGCCATAGCTACAATAGTCTATAAAATTAATAACTCAATTAAAAACAAGATTCAATGCTCATATTTTAAAACTGTGGTGAGCATTTAGTTAAAAGCTATAGTGAGTGGTGTATTTATGTAATTTTTTATCATCAAAAAACAATATAAACTGAAAACATGTATACCGTGAAATATTCCGTTTCGTGAAATAAAATGACTCATTCCGTGGAATAGATTTTTGGTCATTCCGCCCACCCCTACTTGTATGTGTTAAAAAGTGGAGAGATATGCTTCAAACAGATGTTTAAAGGGAGCGTCTCATTGGTGTGGCTGTTGATGAAGTGCACAACATTGTTCTATGGCAGGGGTGGGGAACCCTGGTCCTGGAGGGCCACTGTCCTGCATAGTTTAATTCCAACCCTAATAAAACACACCTGAAAAATCTTATTCAAGTCTTTATGATTACTTGGAAATTAAATTCAGGTGTTTTGGTTAGGGTTGGAACTAAACTCTGCAGGACAATGGCCCTCCAGGACCCAGGGTTCCCCACTCCTGTTCTATGGTGAGTAATGTTGTTTATTTAGATGCTATTCAGTTGCGGCTGGTTATTTCAATAACTGACTTGTTGCCAGGCGGCTCGTTATTGTGGGGAGTCCGAAACGTGACGCTAGATGAAGCAAACTGTGATTGGTTGTTTGTAGGGGTGTAACGGCACACAAAATCACGGTTCAGTGCGTACCTCGGTTTTGAAGCCACGGTTCGGCTCATTTTCGGTACAGTAAAGGGAAAAATGCAAACATTACTGCAGGTTGTTAATTACTATAAACTTTTTTCTACAATTTGTTTACAGTTTTTAAACACTTCTTATTAAAATATAATATATAAAATATAAAAAAAATAAAAAAAAGAATAAATAAAATACTACTGCAAAGTTCTCCACTAAATAACATACTTTTTACATTATTTTATTACAGGTAGGTAAGTCTTCTCTTAACGTTCTCTGAAACTTTTTCTACTAAAACCTTGCACTAATCACAAATTCAATTCCTGAATACATTTATGAACTATTAGCCTACATTTTTGCCACCAAAAATTTTTCTGTTTTGATTATTTTGGATTGTTTAACTCACAGTATTGAATTGGCTATGTACCATCTCTACATAAAAATAATATTACTGCTCTATGTGCATAGCAAGCAACATGATGATATACTTATTATACAGTCATATTGAGATTAGTGAGTTGCATACATAGCCATCTTTTATCTTTTGCACGTTTCTCCTAATCTTTGCTTGTGTCGTCAATGTAAGTTGTGACTTAAACTAACGAAACCCTCCGCAGCTGAGTAAGCCCGGGTTACAGCTCTTCTCTGTCCCGACCAGCTGATTGTCTCATGAAAGACGCGCAACCTCTCACGCACTTTAAAAGAACAAAACAGTGCGTTGACACACGCTTTATGGCGCGACGCGTAAGCGGCCCCGTAAATGTTTACATAAATAATCAAACGAATATACAACTAAGTCAATAAAAATCTTTCTGTGGGGTGAATTATGTTATATGTTTGACAGAAGAAACCACATACTGTATAGTAGGTACTGAATTAGATGAAGTACCTACTTACTTGGCGTTAAAACAGTAGGTACTGTATAGTATGAATCCTGGTAGTATGAATGAGATTCGGACGTACTACATCCGCCATGTTGCTACATCACGTGACATACGTCATCATCACGTCATGTCATTTCAGCGCGAAAACAGCTGCATGCCTCTTCTTCTTCGTTGGATAACTTCTCTCCCGGGCATCATGGGATGGTGAAGTGTCCATCGTATGCACACTGCAAAATCTAACCGGAAGTAGTAGGTCATCCGGGGAACATGAATCAAAAGATTGCATTCGGACATTCAGTGCACATGTGCACCGTGCCGAAAGCCCTGTACCGAAACGGTCCGGTACGAATACACGTTACACCCCTAGTTGTTTGACATGTTGGTCAAACAGCTTGTGGGCGGGCTTTGACCAGAAAAAGCAGCGAAAAACCCTAGACCTTCAGTATTGAAGGCCTTCATTTTTATAAAACACCCTGTTGAAGATAAATGTAGGTGGTTGAAATAAGCCCTTACATGGACAGACTGGAATGATGAAATCATCTGGAAATCTATTAATAATTAGAATAGAATGTCCGTTGTTTTGTCAACGTCTGTTTCCTGTGTTTCTTATAGCGTTTTCATCATGTTACGTTTATAATTTATTTAGAAATATTTGAATGGGTTATACTGAAAAAGCAGAGTCTTTCAGGGGGTTTTATGGGGTATCAAGGTTTTTCACCTGTACGAGTTCTCTGGTGTTTCACTAAACTGACACGTAGATTAAAACTCTTTCCACAAACACTACATTAATGAGGTTTTCCTCTAGTGTGAACTTTCTCATGGGCTTTTATACTACTTAAGTGAGCAAACGTCTTCTCACACAGAGAGCATTCGTAAGGTTTTTCACCTGTATGAATTCTCTGGTGTGACACTAAACTATCATGTCGACTGAAACTCTTGCCACAAACACAACAGTGATAAGGTTTCTCTCCAGTGTGAATTCTCTCATGGATTTTTAAGTGACCTGACGAAGGAAACGTCTTCTCACACTGAGAGCATTTGAAAATATTTTCTCCAGTATGAAGTCTCTCATGGGCTTTTAAGTTGCCTGACTTAGTAAACGTCTTCTCACACTGAGAGCATTTGTAAGGTTTTTCACCTGTATGAGTTCTCTGGTGTGTTATTAAACTATCATGTCGAATGAAACTCTTGCCACAAACACTACAGTGATAAGGTTTCTCTCCAGTGTGAATTCTTTGATGGATTTTTAAGTGACCTGACCTAGGAAATGTCTTCCCACACTGAGAGCATTTGTAAGGTTTCTCTCCAGTATGAAAACTCTTATGGGCTTTTAAGGAACCTAAACGAGTAAACGTCTTCTCACACTGAAAACATTTGTAAGGTTTTTCACCTGTATGATTTCTCTGGTGATTCACTAAAATGTGATGTCGACTGAAACTCTTCCCACAAACTTTACAGTGATGAGGTTTCTCTCCATTATGAAGTCTCTCATGGGCTTTTAATTTGCCTGACTTAGTAAACGTCCTCTCACACCGAGAGCATTTGTAAGGTTTTTCACCTGTATGATTTCTCTGATGAGCATCAAGATTTAGTTTGCTGCTGAAATATTTGCCACATTCACTGCAGTGGAAAGACTTTTCACCACTGTGTGTCCTCATGTGAACTTGTAGCCGAGATAAGAATTCAAAATTCTTCCCACACTGCTGACAGTCAAACTTTTTCTTCTTCTTCTTCTTCTTCTTCTTCTTCTTCTTCTTCTTCTTCTCTCTGTGATCTTCTGAATGAAGTTTCTCATCTTGTAAGGTAGTAAAGTTGATCTCAGATGTCCTGCAGGTGAAGAGTTTCTGTTCTGTGTGTTTGCTCTCTAAATGTCTTTCTTTTGATGTTGAGGACGTTATTTCTCCTTCAGAGAAATCATTCCTCTCATCTGTAAGGAACACAATAATAAAAACATCTTACATCAGGAGAGTAAATTCAGTTCCTGTACCAGTTATAGGGGTGGGTTGCATAAGCTAGACGTACACCTGGTCATAACACTTGTCTAGACGTAGAATTTACATCCGTTTCACCCAGGGCCGGCCCTGGCCAATTTGCTGCCCTAGGCAAGATTTCACCTGGTGCCCTTTAGAATCACAGAATCACAATTGTGTTCCAATCATTTTGCTCATAAACTTATACAGAAACAAACTGCACAGCTTTGTCGTTTTTCTTTATTTTGAAAATATTTTGGAAACACACACAAACAAACACGCACGCACGCATACTGTGGCTATGTACTGCACTGAAGCGGCAGTTTAAAATACAAACCCAGAATTTAGCGAACGTCAAGAACAACAAAGCGGAAACAACAATCAGACCGAGACGCGGGATTTACATAAAGTTACATGGACCATGTTTAAATTTCAATGTTTCTGGACAGAAATACCAACTTGTTCACTTTGTTTGGTATTAATAAGCTGCGCATTGGAGTGCTGGCTGCTCCCCGCGGTGCTGAAGACCAAGACCCGCTCTGACGGAGTACTGGTGGCACTTATGCACAGATATTGCATAATCTATTGGAAAGCGGACGAGTCATTAGTTGGGTTAGTAAAATAACGAAACTATAGATTTTAAATAGAAGAAAAAAATGTTTTTGTTAAAGAGATATTTTTTTTAAAAGTTTAAAAATGCACAACTCTTCTCAAGTGGAAGAAAGCTATACTTTTCCCATTACGTGCAACCTATCGGAAAGCGCAGATGAGTTCGTTGGGTTAGTAACGAAATTATAGATTTAAGTACAAAATAGAATTTATATAAAGAGAAATGTTGAAATAAAAAGTGCAGAACTCTTCTTAAGTGAAAGTAACGAATAATAATTATATAATAACGAATAATAGTTTCCAATGGCTTGCACGTAAATATCTGTGCATGTGCCACCAGTACTCCGTCCGAGCGCCTCTTCAGCACCGCGGCCAGCACTTATTAATACCAAACAAAGTGAACAAGTTGGTATTTCTGTCCAGAAACATTGAAATTTAAACATGATTTGTGTAACATTATGTAAATTCTGCATCTCGGTCTGATTGTTGTTTCCGTTTTCTTTGTCTTGACGTTCGCTGAATTCTGGGTTTATATTTTAAACTGCCGCTTCAGTGCAGTATAGAGCTATTTAACAAGCACGATCTTCCGAGATACTATGCTACTAATAATTCATTAATAACTGCTGTTTTCTTGTGCAGAATTAAATATTTATAGTAAAATGTTTATATAAAAAAAAAAATAATTTGGGCGCACGGACGCCCCAAGGGGTCAGCGGCGCCCTTAGCATTTGCCTATTCCGCCTATGCCCAGGGCCGGCCCTGGTTTCACCATCTAAGCGTAGCGGATGTCTGCGACTGGGTTTAGATTAATCAAGGACCTGCTCTTAGTTATTTGAGGACATTTAAGTAGTTTTGACAAATGTTAACTCTTTCCCGCCAGCCTTTTTAAAAAATGTTGCCAGCCAGCGGCAGCATTTCTTATGATTTTCACAAAAGTTTAATGTCTTCCAGAAAATGTTCTTTAAAGGGATAGTTCAGCCAAATATATTAAACCAATGATTTACTCATCATCAAGCCGTCTGAGACGCATAGGTCCATAATTTTTACTATTACTGTAGAAAACAAAATTCACTTATTAGGCTTAGATGTTGATGTTATTTTTCATTTAAAGTCGCAATTATGGTGATCAGTGTTTATTTTGGTTGGACTCTTTACCATTGACTTGAAGCTTACTAGTTTTTTCCTTGGCTGCTATAACTTTGTGTGTTAAAAACACATTTGTGATGGCAAAAAGCAGCAGGTTATTTAGTATGATGGTTGTGGTTAGTTTCTGATAGTAATGCTCAACATCTAGTGATTTGAGTTAATTATTCATTACTTACTCATTTGAAGTTTTTTCCATCAATAATGTGATACTACAGTTCAGTACAATTTGTCAATCTTAGGGATTTTGAAAGACTGACCACTGTGTTATTTAGTCACACAAACATGAAGAATCACAGTATGAATCTCAACAATGGTGACTATTAAATGAAAATGATAAGAAATTGCTGAAATTACGAATGTCATCCAGGATCCAGGATGTTTGTGCATCTCAAATACACAGCAGTTAATTTTTTTGTCAATAGTTTCTAAAAATCTTTAAAGGAATATTCCACTTTCATAAAAAATGTCACCCATGCCCCCATGTCATCCAAATTGTTGATGTCTTCTTTTTGTTCAGTCGAGATGAAATTAAGTTTTTTGAGGAAAACATTCCAGGATTTTTTTCAATTTAAGAGACTTTTTCAAAAAAAAAAAAAATGCAATACTTCTTGACTGAACAAAGAAAGACATCAACGCTTTTGATGACGGGGGTGAATAAATTATAGGCGTTTGAATAAACTGATAAGCTGATACTGATAAGCTGATAAGCTACTTGCTCTACATTTATTTAAAATTAACAGCAAGACAACTAGCAGTGAATGTGCTTTCAGGAGAATTAGTAGATTAACATGGAAGGATTTGAACTTGAAAGCGGAGTGTACTGACGCCTTTCTGTGGTTAAAACAACATTTCTTCTTATGGTCATTCGTGTTTATTTGATGCTATAAATTAACTAGAAGGAAGACATTATTTGAAAGGTGAGACTTTGTTTAATATATTTAATCTCAAAAGTAACCGAAAAGTAATCTGGTCTGTCCTGTATGTCAGCGCGTTGTCAGTGTCTGCTCCACTCTGTATTTTTCACTGTGTGAAAACATGGTGGGACGTGTAACACAGACTGTTAACAATTGTTTTTAATTAGTCATTAAACATTCTTTATGATAAAAATGTTTTTAAAAATATTTTAATAACACGGTTTTGTCGGTTATGTAGTTCTAATGAAGGTGTTCAACTATAACAGTCGGTCTCACGGTTATATAAAAACCGTCACACCCCTATGAGTGAGTAAATCAATTAATTAGATGATGATCTTTACCATTATGTACCACCCACCACAAGATTGAACTATTGACTTTACATTACCAAAACAAATGTGTTTTATACACACAAAGTTAATGCACCCAGGGAAAAACTAGTAACAAAATGTCAAGGGTCAAGAATCCAACTAAAACAAACACTGATCGCCATAATGCTGACTTTAAATTAAACAAAACCTTTAAACCTAAAAAGTGAATTGTTTTCTAGAGCAATATTTCTACGCCACCTCTTTCCCCGCCATTAACGAGTAATCTCGTCAATCTGCAATACCGCTATTATCCACCAGGTGCGCTCTTCCGCAACTTATAAAAACTGGAAGTATTCCCCTAGGGCAAACAGCTGTATGTCCATGTATGTTTTAAAGATCGCTCTGCATCTGATCTCTATCAAAGGTCCTTCACAAAAATGGAATTATCTCAGCTTTTTGCTAAAATTTGGTGTTTTTGATGAAACCTACACATATTTGAAAGGTGATAAAAACAGAACACATGAAGGTAGGATGAAACGGAATTTTTTGATTAAAAGCAGATGGTCTGTTCTTTTATTTCATATATTGTATGTTTATATATTTTAAAAGGAGCATTTTCTGGAAGGCATTCAAGTTTTGTGAAAATCATGAAAAATGCTGGCGGCGAAAGAGTTAAGAAATAATGGTTTTATATCAGTTTTAAAATAATAAAATGCAATGTTTCTCTATCATTTACATAACACACAAAAAAAGTAAATATAGAAAACGGTTCTTTTAAACTTTTGTGAACATTAAAACGTGACATTGGCATAACGTTTGGAAATGGTAGAATATAACATTCAGACTGTGCGTTTTCAAACTAGACGTGGTAAAGACGGCAAAAACGTGCAATTAGTGTGGAGTTGGACGCTTGAACATTTTGAGTTTACTTTGCTTCATTTGCGCGTGAAATGCTATTTATTCGAGACGCTCGCTTCCTGTAATCATATCACTACTAGAGCAAGCTCTTGATTGGGTAAAGCAACGCGAATATCCGCCAAAGTTCAAATTTTTCAACTCGCTCGTTTCCCGCATCAACGTGGCATTCGCTTGAACCGCGCCGCAGGATGCCTATTCGCGCCTCTGCGTTGACTTCAAATGTAAATCACTTGCGATTGCTGCCTCTTCCCCGTCTGGTGTGAACGCACAGTAATGTTCAGACAATGTACCCTTTTATGTTGGCATAATATTTTTGGGAAAGTTGAAAACTTTTAAGGAACATAAGGGGTGGGCGACATCGGTCCTGGAGTGCTGATGTCCTGAAGAGTTCAGCTCCAGCTGAAATCAAGCACACCTCAAAAACTATCAAGGTTGAAGCTAAAATCTGCAGGGCATCGGCAATCCAGGACCGACGTTGCCTAACCCTGCTCTAGAGCATGGGTGGGTATTCCTGGTCCTTGAGGGCCATTGTCCTGCAAAGTTTAGCTCCAACTCCAATCAAACCATCATTTCCAACTCATCCTGTAGCCTTTGATCAGATTGTTCAGGTGTGTTTGATTAGGGCTGGAGCTAAACCTAGCAAAACAATGGCCCTCAAGCATCAGGAATGCCCACGCCTGCTCTAGAGTCTAGATTCCTGCGCTCTGCTGGTTCTGTTGCGCTCTCCGGTTCTGTTGTGAACACGTGCAAGAGACTGAAGTCACGAGACTGCAGTGACCATTTGACGTATGACGCTGCTGATGCGTTTTCCCTGGACACGTTTGCTTTTCTTGACTTATGACATTTATATTTTGAATTAATTTTCTGTACCTCTTTCGTCTGCTGTGTTCCAGGCTTTAATGAAACCTGCTTATGCTCTGATGAGGCGCTTGTCATTGTTTGCGATACATGAAGAGAAACGGACGTATATACACCTTTCTTTAAGTTTAACATTACACAAAAGTGAAATGTTTCCGCCCATTTCTGTCCTTTCATTTGCTGATTAAGGAGTTATAATGGGTTTGAAAAATGACCAAGTCATGGCCAAGTAGAAGCAGTTTTTGTAAAAATAGGCTAACGATTAGGGCTGCACGATTAAAGGAAAAATGATGATCACGATTGTTTTGCTCAAACTTTTGATCACGATTAAAGATGACGAACTTCTATTTACTTCAGTATTTTTATTACACTTTACAGCCATGTATATAATATTATATACATTTTATAGGCCTATATTATAAAATATTTTATTGTTTTGTAATATCCACAGCTCCCATTCTCTTAGATCTTTTTAAAACATTTAAAATAATTCTGCAAAATTCTGTATAGATTTTGCAAAAGAAAACCGCATAAATAACAAAAATAACTCCTTACACAGATTCCTTAGCTGTTATACTATTGCAGCAATTAAAGCAGTTCAGTTTTAACTGTCAAAATTATAAAATATTTTTTATTTCTTACGTTTTAGAGCCTTTTTTGTTTGTTAAATTAAGGTTTTTGATAATGACCAAGCGGTTAGCGGCAGACAGCTAACGTCATGTTGACGACTTGTTTGGTTAAATGAGCCTTTCAAATCAACAGTTCACTTGCCTACAATAACATCTATATAAAATATATATTTTCAACATATAACAATGTTAGTTTAAATGTTTATTATCAACATACTATTTTTTAAAAAGTGGAAGGAGGCTGCTCTGTTGCTCGCAGTTGCGGCAGGGTGCAGAAAAATTATGAAAAGGGTCGGGCTATACAAAACGAAACGAAATAAACATGAAACGAAATAAACATGCTGGTTGCCTTACCTTACACATTCGCTATGCATCAATTAAAATTCAAGGCTTTACCATAGAACATGGCTATTTGTGTATCCAACAGTTAAACTAAGAAAAAAAGGCTCTCAAACTAAAAAATGACACCGCATTTTTTACATGACTACAGAAAGAAGTCAGAAAGCGCAGCATTTAAGGTTTTAATAAAGTTCTCCATTTATCCCGATGCGCTGAAGGTCCTGCTGCTGGTGGAGACGCTTGTAACAGGTGCATTGTAAATGTGCATAGTGGACTCGTGCGATAGGTTAAACGTCTTTCTTTTACAATTTATCAATGTCTCAACGTTTCTTTTAATTAAATTAAAATAAAAAAAGGTGGAGAAACCATAAAAAATCCAGAGGCCTGGCCGCATATCAACTGATGTTAAAATTGGTCTGAAACCCGACCCGAGGGGCGTAAAAAGGCTGAAATGCAGGGCTCTAATATATATTTATATCAAATCAGAATTAAACTGAAATAAAAACAAAACATTTTTGAAAAAAAAGCCTATGATATTCCTTTTATGTGGCAATAATTTTTTAAAACCCCTTGCTGCTCACGTTGCTTATTGGACACTTATCCTTGGCTAACTTACATGATGCGCGATCCGCTATTGTTGTCTGTGTCATGGATGGTAGGGTTTTTTTTATGGTTGCGGCTTGTGTCTTCAGCTTTTGAAACTCTTGATATTTCACGTTTGGACTTGTAACTTACCTGATCAACATCACTTTCCTCAAATCCAAAATATCCAAACAATGGAGTAGGCCTATATGACCCTTTTTGGGAATTAAACATACATATTTCTGCATTTTCTTCTTGTTGCTCTTCCATTATGTTCGTTCAAGGTAAATGACTAAATCTCGTGATGCTATTTCTACCATAACACAGACTGTGCTTGCAAAGAAACACCTCGTTTACTCTGACTCCGCCCATAACAAACACATTGCTTGATTCTAGACCGTCTGTTTTGTGCTTGGTCTTTACACATTAATCGCGACGATTGACATTAATTAACCGTGGGGCACGCATATCGTTATCATGATAAAAATATGATTAATCGTGCAGCCCTACTAACGATTGACTCATAACCTGCGACTCTCTGTCGCACACTAGAGAAATTACCGTATGGACCGGGAGAGAAGCTCCTGGGCAAACTTTTACTGTCTATGAGGCAATCGGGTTGATGTGGAGGCATAAAGTCAAGAGAGATAATTAATCAGAATACTTACCAAAATTTGTTTCTGTTCACGCTCACCGTCTCTGCAAGATTCGGTGGGTGATTCAGATTTCTCTTGGCACGGCTATTAGAAGACTTACAATTGTCAGACAGGTTGCTCACGTGACATCTATGTCATCAAGCTCAGTTTGAGGCTGTTTACACTTGGCATTAACATGCGTTTTTGTCGATCGGATCACAAGTGGACGACGTTAATGCCAGGTGTAAACGGTGTTCAAAACGTTTTGAGCTCGTCCACTTTCGACCACTTTCAACCACATTCAGAGGTAGTCGAAACCACTTTCGATCGGATCGCTTTGGAGTTGCGGAACGCTTATGTGGTTGAATGCGTTCGAACAGCCACACGCGACCGCCTTCTCTCCGCCCATTTATCTAATCTGAGGTATTAAACACAAGTTTTACGTCTTTTTTTGACTTCTGCCGTGAACATACGGTGAACAGCGCTATTTTTAGCCTTTCATTGATACAACTGAAGCGGCTGATCTCCGTAGTTTCGTTTTGAAAGCGTGTGAAAGTTGCGCGATCCTATTTCATCAATTGCGCTGAAAATTCAGAGAAAGCTCCAACATATAAACGTACAAAACACTATGCAGCATGTATACTTGCTAAACAAGCAGTGGACTCCGACATAATATTAGTTTGCGTCCATATAAACTCATAATTACTCCCGCTCGGGTTTGAATGACAGCAGAGAGACTCGCCCACCGTCTCACAAACCACCCCCTCACAGTATTCAGGACAGATGCGGTCGAAAGTGGACAAAAGAGACGGATTTAAATACCAGGTGTAAACGTAATGTGTCTCTCTCGTCCACTTGTGATCCGATTGATGAAAACGCATGTTAATGCCAAGTGTAAACAGCCTCTTTGAGTCTGCGCAGTACGCTCGACCCCCAGGAAGTGCGTTCTTCTAATTAACTTCACTTGTCTCCGTTGAATCCAGTGGGGTCGCTGTGTCCATTTCTTTTACTGTCTGTGGTTTTTACGTAACATGACAGCGGCCATGGTTGGACATTTTTTGCTTCAATTAATTACAATGGAGGGAAGTGACGTCGCGTCATCCATCTTTTTTACAGTCAATGACTAATATGCACTCTTTGAATAAAAAAAGTGTACTTTTTGAAAGGGTTCTGTCTCAGTGACAACTTTTGTACCTTTATTTGAGAGTGTTCAGTGAAAAGACAACACAAAGAAACATACCTGAAGGAATAAAATCATCACCACAGCCCTCATTTTCATCATCATGATCTTCCTCTTCTGTAGGTTCATTTTTTATTTCTTTGGGTTCAGTTTTGATCTTCATCATGAGGTTCCTGAAGTCAATGAGTTTGACTGAACACATCTTGAGTTTGGTCTGCAGGATCTGCTGCTGTTCTCCAGCGTTACAGACAGAATCCAGAGACTCTGTGGAGGTTTGATCCTCCTGTAAGCCCTCATTACTGTCACACACTGTTGTGTCCTGAGCGTCTGTGGACTTTGACTCAGTATAAGAGAGTAAAGACAGACTGAGATCCTGTGTGGAAGATTCACAACAAACCACACACACAGAGTAAGATTATAAATGATTTGATGTTGTCAAACAGGTAAAGATGTTTAAGCTGTACAAACCTCTCTCTTCAGTCCTTCATCTCCTCTTAACCTCAGCTTTGTCTCCAGTAACGCCACCTCTTTCTTCAGCTGAGAGATTTCTGTGATGAAATCATCAATATCCAGCATGGACAGATCAGTTCCTACTGATTTACAGCACATCACATCCATCTCATCTCTCATCATCAACATTTGTAAAACACTGATGATACACAAACATCACTCGCGAGCTCTTTCTTTCTTTAGTGGGTTTATCTGCGGACTAAGAGCTGCAGCGCCTCCTGCTGTACTGGAGAGAGACCACACTGCTCTGCTTCTCATTTGTCTTTTAAATAAATCGCATTTTAAGAGTAAAAACATGCATGTCAATATTATAATGATTAATGTATTGTGATGATTTTTTATTATGATTATATTATTATCGGGCTTTATAAATTTGCTGCTGTTATGTTAAAGTCATAACTTATGTTTATTAAAGCTTTTTGTGTTTATTATGTAATTGTGTCTCCTACTGGCTGTAAACACAAACTGTACATGAATACTTGTTGTGTTAAAGGTTATTATTATTGCTGTATTATTATAAATTATTAATGATTAAAAACAAACTCATTAAAAACATGATTCATGATTAAAAACAAAGTGTGAGAAGTGTGAATGCCCTTCCTCCCCCATCATCCCAGTGAAAGCGAACACCATTTGTTCGAGAGGGTGAGGGTCAAGCCAACCTCACCACCACAAGATCAGACTCTGGTCAGAGCACGGGACTGGAAGCTGTTGGCAGACTTAAACAAGAAACTCTGCTTCCCAGCTGAAATTGCAGCCACCAACCTGCGACCAGACCTTGTTTTGTGGTCAGCCTCGCTCAAGCTTGTCTACATCATTGAGCTCACCGTGCCCTGGGAGGGTGCAGTGGAGGAGGCCTATGAACAGAAAGGCTGAGCTGAACTTGCATCCGATGCGCAAGAAAAAGGCTGGAATGTGAAGGTACGCCCAGTGGAAGTAGGTTGCAGAGGGTTCCTAAGAGGGCTGGGTGATATATATCGGGGGATTGCCATGCGCATCTCGTCAGTAAAGCCGGTTCCTTGATTAGTAGTAAATCGCCATCAGCTGCTTTTAGATGGAGCGTATTTACTACAAAGAGCCGTAGTTCGCTGACAATCGGGAAATTTCACATTAATTATCGAGGACGTATCGCCTGCAATAATTAATGCAATATGGCCCAGCTTGTCAGTGAACTACGGCTCTGTGTAGTAAATGCAACTCTATCTGAAAACAGGTGATGGCGATTTACTACTAATCAAGGAACCGGCTTTACTGACGAGACGCACATGACAATCGTATTCGATCCCCCAGCCCTAGTTCGTAGCCACCTCAACATCCAGGCTACTCAGGAAGATGGAGGTGCGAGGAAAGGCCCACCGGCAGGCAGTCAAAGACCTCTCCGCGGCTGCAGAAAAGGGAAGCCAGTGGCTGTGGGTGAAGAGAAAAGACTCCGCCTGGGTCTTCAAGTGAGTTGATGGCACCTAGGGAGTGAACGCTGGTATTCACTGCTGAACCTTCTGGAGGTGTTGTGGGCCTATCAGCGAAACACCCAGGAAGAAGGGTGCCCACTTGACAACCTAAAGGGTGCCAATCAATCAATTGACCATCCCACGGAGTCTCAACGATGCCTCAGGTAAGTATTAAGAGATATCAACAATTGACCGGTGTTGCTGGGTAATTGCGGTAGATAGTGTGCCTCCGAACCTGCATTAACGCCGACAGTGGGGCATCTAGCCTTAGTCAAACGGGTTGGCATGCATGGTCAGGTTGCGGTGAGATTTTGGCGTTTTCTTGTTGTCTTGTGTATGGCAGAAGTATGCCATATAGAACCGTTTGCCACTGAACCTGTATTAACGACGACAGCGGGGCTTCGGGCCTTAGTCAAACGGGTTGGTGTGTATGGTCGGATTGTGTTTAGATTATGGTGTTAGAGATTGGGGTTAGGTCATTTCAAGAGTACTTGCACTGAGTTACGCGAAAGAAGCAACCTCAGGAGTTGAAAGGGCTGAGGAGTAGTGTGGCAGAGGGACACTCAATTGACCATCCCACGGAGTCTCATTGGTGTCTCAAGTATGCATTAAGGGATATCAACATCAAGTCCTATACAACAAATCTAAACAGTGACACGGGGCAGTGCAGTCGCCTGTCAATGCTGTTCATATCCACGTTACCCTTTTGTTGCCGCCTTTACTGAAATAGAAACACTTGACAACAGTGTCATCGACAAATGCGGAAGTATGCGTTAGTGTAAAGCGTCTGTAGGGCTACTCTTTTGTTTATGGTAATCTGAACACTTTATTCTGTGCTGCACAATCGAATTGGACTAATACTCTAACCTCTATGACTAACAATTTCGTTTTGAACATTACATGAAACCTTACATAATTAAATAAAACGAGGTCATCAAATGCAACATTTATAAAACTTGATTACCTCATCCATTAACATGATTTTTCATTCCCCCTTGATTGATGGCCATCAGCAGTTGAGTTAAAGACAACAAATCCCATCATTCCACACTGCTTCAGAGCGTCATTAATCTACCTCACTGTTATTGTTTTGATTGTGCGCCCTCTAGCGGCGGATTTTAAGGCAGTTAATATCCCAATACTTAACCCTGTAGTTAAAATTAAGTGGTTTGTCAGACCATGTGAACTGAAAAAGGCAGATGATGCACCAAACTTAACCCTTCTGATTAAGATAAAGTGGTTTGTTGGATCATAAAATGAACCAAAAGCAGATGATAAGCCAACTTAATCCTGGGGCCTGTACCATGAAAATAGTTAAACAAACTCAGGGTTACAGGATCAGTTTTAAGTTGACAAAACCAAGCCAATGAACAGTCCTTGTTGGTACTACAAAGCTATTTTCATGGTACCCAAAACCCAGGATTTTAACAAACTAATTTTAAACTTACCTGGCTAACCAACTAAACCGACTTCATGGTAAAGGCCCCAGGTCATATATTTGTGGTAGGGATGGGACGGTATGAAAATTTAATATCATGATTATAGTGACCAAAGTTATCACGGTTATCAATATTATCATAATTTTGTTAAAAGGAGATGGAAATGTTCAAAAAGAACTGATACACTGAGAACATTTGAACTAGTTTTATTTTTGAAAATCACAACTTAATATTTCATGTCCCTGAAATTATTTCTGTTCTAAAAAACAATAAATCTGTCTAAAAAGTTTACAGTGAATGAATACAATACATTATCCCTTAAATGCCTTCTTGTGAAAAAAAATATGTCACATGTGCGCGCCTCCGTCAAACTGATTCTGGCTGGACAGGATTTGCCGCAAGTTTTCAAAATCACGGTAATCAAACACGGTTGTAATGATAATTACATTTTAAACGATAATACTAACCGTCAGGACATTTCAAAATAACAATTTATTAGATCATCATAATACAAAAGCCAATTCAAATGTAAAGCAGTGTGCAAATTACCCATCGCACCAATAATCGGGGGTCCCCATCCTGTTTGAGGATTTTGATGTTTGACGATTAATTCACTGTTTTACTGCTTTGACATGTAATTCTCTTTTTTTTGTGTTGTTCATGAAATAATTTTCACACATTGGTGTAATTATTTAACTCTTTTGCCAGGTTTACCTGACAGTAATTAATACACACAGCACATATTTAAAAGTAATTATTTAATGATATATCTTTCAAAAACTGAACATTCTTTATAAGAAATAAACACAATAAAGTGTCTGAAAAATTACTGAAAATAAAAATGCAATCGAAATAAACTGACTATACTAGAACAGGCCTTAAATAATAGCCAACCTACTAAGGTCATATTAGTACTGGTCTGTAGTGGCTGCAATAAATATAATAGTCAACATTTGAAGTGGATCAAAACCTTTCATAAAAGTTATCTTAAAACCAATTCCCAACACCCGTTCTTGTCTTTGGACAACTTTGATGAACTTTTTTGATCCACTTCAAAGTATACTTAAGAATAGCATCTTCACTTGTAGGGGTGTGACCAAGGCTTTGGTTCTGTTGTTTTTTGAACCGAAAAACAACGTCATTTTCACTTTATGTGGAGCGACTGTTTATGCTGCATCTTCTTCCCGAAGCGACGTTTGGAATTCGTCCTCCGGCTGTGTGTTTAAGTGCACTCAACAAATGGAACATTAATTTTAGGGTTGAACTGAAAACCGGAAAGGTTAAAATACTGTTTCTGTTCGGAACGAACCAATTGGGAAAAAATTCTGGTTCAAAGCCCTGGTTGTGACGGATCACAAAATTCAAGGTTTGGATCACATGATGGTTTTTGAGGAACAGATCGGATAATTTTTCGGATCAGCAAGAAAAGTGGTGGGAAAAATCTAATAAACAAATAAAGAAATTACAAACATTTATAAAAAAAGAAAAAAGTTGCACATTAAGGGGCTGTCCACACGGAGACGCGTATCACTGTATAGGTATAAATTTGTTATCGTATTGGCGTTTCATCCACATGGATCCGGCGTTTTGGGAGACTGAATCCGCTATTTTTTGAAACCGGGTCCCTGGATACATCTGAAACCGACACCCTTGCGGTTTCGTCTGTACAGCCAATCCGTATATTTTGTGAAGCGAAAACGTCATCACATCATGTGTCGGAAGCGTCACACGTAACAGCAACAACAATAACGGCGGACTACACCGCTTTCAGTCGGTTTCAGTGGTTTCGTGTATACGGATTATTTTTTTAGAGCAAGGAAAAAAAATGATCGGATAGGGAATGCACCGGCTTCGTGTGGACATAGCCTAAGCAAGGTCTTAAATTAGCATAAGGTATAAAATTTAATCAAATGAATAATAATGAATGTCTTGGGTTTTTTGATCAACATTAATGACACAGACTTAAGTATGTCAATTAAGGTTACTGTCTCTTTAAGACCAAAAGAGCACAGACTGGTTCCTGACTGTAATCTATACATACACTTAAGACATAAACAAATGTTTTTATTAGAAAAAGAAAACTGTGGAGATCATTTTGTTTGTAGGTGCCCAGTCAATAACAGAAAGATTTTATGTTCGCTTGCTTTTTGAAACGCGTCTCTGTACTACTGAGGGCACTTAAACCCGTGCACGCACACATAAACGGAGGGCAAATTCCAAACACCGCAAACAGTCGCCCCACATAACGTCGTTTTCCATTGCTCTATTCGCCAAATGTATGTTAAATGGACTACAGTATGAGATACAATAGCACAACTCTCTCTAAAGTTTACACATCAAAGGTTCTGGGCATTTTTGAAGGGCGTGATACAGTGATGACTTGAGCTTGACCGGACACATTCAACCGCATGTGTGTAAAAAACACTGCTCACTTTAGCGCCTTTTTGTGATTAAATTGTTTAAAATCATTTACGTGTTAACATTTGCAAGGCTTTGAAACACGTGCAAATATAAACTTTCCATATTTAAATTTGCATATTATTCCACGAATCACATGCGGGTCGTACGGATCAACTGCGATCTGTCACAGCACTATTCACTAACCTAAATTTGGAATTGCTGTTTTGGAAATGTATGTTTTAACAGTTTATACTATTTATTAAAGTTTTGCAGCAGTTTTTTTCCACTGCATTAAATGGCGGCATCAGATACGGTCTCATTTATACATGCGCTGCAGCTCCCCTTGTGTTTTTTTAGAGATGTGCAATCATTGCAATGATCTGACACCATCGCGACGATGTCAGACAATCACGATTAGACTATCATTTAATCTTTGTGATACCTCTAGTGGTTGAAATAAGCCCTTAAATGGACAGACTGGAATGATTAAATCATCTGGAAATCTATTAATAATTAGAATAGAAAATAATTAGAGAAGAGGTCTGGTGTTTTGTCAGACTAGTCTGTTTCCTATGTGTTTCTTATAGTGTTTTCATCACGTTACGTATATAATTTATTTAGAAAGATTTGAATGGGTTATACTGAAGAAAGCAAAGTCTTTCAGGGGGTCTCATGGGGTCTCAAGGTTTTTCACCTGTATGAGTTCTCTGGTGTTTCACTAAACTGTAATGTCGACTGAAACTCCTCCCACAAACACCACAGTGATGAGGTTTCTCTCCAGTGTGAACTTTCTCATGGGCTTTTAAACAACTTAAGTGAGCAAACGTCTTCTCACACTGAGAGCATTTGTAAGGTTTTTCACCTGTATGAGTTCTCTGGTGTGTCACTAAACTGTAATGTCGATTGAAACTCTTCCCACAAACACTACAGTGATAAGGTTTCTCTCCAGTGTGAACTCTCTCATGGGCTTTTAAGGAACCTAAACGAGTAAACATCTTCTCACACTGAGAGCATTTGTAAGGTTTCTCTCCAGTGTGAATTCTCTGATGAGCATCAAGATTTTGTTTGCTGCTGAAATATTTGCCACATTCACTGCAGTGGAAAGACTTTTCACCACTGTGTCTCCTCATGTGAACTTGTAGCCGAGATAAGAAGTCAAAATTCTTCCCACACTGCTGACAATCAATCTTCTTTTTCTTTCTCTTCTTCTTCTTCGTCTCTCTGTGATCTTCTGAATGAAGTTTCTCCTCTTGTAAGGTAGTAAAGTTGATCTCAGATGTCCTGCAGGTGAAGAGTTTCTGTTCTGTGTGTTTTCTCTCTTTTGATGTTGATGACGTTATTTCTCTTTCAGAACATGAATCATTCCTCTCATCTGTAAGGAACACAATAATAAAAACATCTTACATCAGGAGAGTCAATTCAGTTTCTGTACCAGTTATAGCGGTGGGTTCCATAGCTAGACGTACACCTGGTCATAAGACTTGTCTAGAAGTAGAATTTACATCCGTTTCACCATCTAAGCGTAGCGGAGACTGGGTTTAGATGAATCAAGGACCAGCCCTTAGTTATTTGAGGACATTTAAGTAGTTTTGATAAATGTTAACTCTTTCCCGCCAGCCTTTTTAAAAAATGTTGCCAGCCAGCGGCTGCATTTCTTATGATTTCCACAAAAGTTTAATGCCTTCCAAAAAATTTTCTTTAAAGGGATAGTTCAGCCAAACATATTAAACCCATGATTTACTCATCATCAAGTCGTCTGAGACACATAGGTCTATCATTTTTAATATTACTGTACAAAATACAATTCACTTTTGGGGCTGTTTACACTTGGTATTTAGATGTGTCTTCATCGATCGGATCACAAGTGGACGAGAGAGACACATTACGTTTACACCTGGTATTTAAATCGGTCTCTTTTGTCCACTTTCGACCGTTTTGTCCTGAATACTGTGAGGGGGTGGTCTGTGAGACGGTGGGCGAGTCTCTCTGCTGTCATTCAAACGCGAGCGGGAGTAATTATGAGTTTATATGGACGCAAACTAATATTATGTCGGAGTCCACTGCTTGTGTAGCAAGTAAACATGCTGCACAGACTTTTGTATGTGTGTATGTAAGAGCTTTCTCTGAATTTTCAGCGCAATTGATGAAATAAGTCGCAGTTATGGTGATCAGTGTTTGTTTTAGTTGGACTCTTGACCATTGACTTGAAGCTTACTAGTTTTTTTCCTTGGTTGCTATAACTTTGTGTGTTAAAAACACTTTTGTGATGGCAAAAAGAAGCAAGTAATTTAGTATGATGGTTGTGGTTAGTTTCTGATAGTAATGCTCAACATCGAGTGATTTGAGTTAATTATTCATTACTCATTTGAAGTTTTTTCCATCAATAATGTGATACTACAGTTCAGTACAATTTGTCAATCTTAGGGATTTTGAAAGACTGAACCACTGTGTTATTTATTTAGTCACACAAACATAAAGAATCACAGTATGAATCTCAACAATAGTGACAATTGAATGAAAATGAAATTGCTGCAATTACAAATCTCATCCAGGACTCCCAGCATAGACTGCAGTATGGATAAATGATAAACATTTTACAATTTTCTTTGCCACCATTGTTGAGATTCATACTCTGATTCTTGATGTTTGTGCATCTCAAATACACAACAGTTAATTTTTGTCAATAGTTTATAAAAATCTTTAAAGGAGTATTCCACTTTCATAAAAAATGTCATCCATGCCCCCATGTCATCCAAGTTGTTGATGTCTTTCTTTGTTCAGTCGAGATGAAATAAAGTTTTTTGAGGAAAACATTCCAGGATTTATTTCAATTTAAGAGACTTTTCTAAAAAAAAAAAAAAATGCAATACTTCTCGACTGAACAATGAAAGAAATCAACATTTTAGATGACATGGGGGTAAGTAAATTATCAGGATTTTTATGAAAGTGGAGTATTCTATTAATGACCAACTGCTGTGAGTGTGCTGGATCTCATATACATTATTAACAGAAAAAAACTTTGATGCGTGAGTAAATCAATAAATTGGATGATGATCTTTACCATTATGTAACACCCACCACAGGATTGATTTATAGACTTTACATTACCAAAACAAATGTGTTTTATACACACAAAGTTAATGCACTCACGGAAAAACTAGCAACACAATGTCAAGGGTCAAGAGTCCAACTAAAACAAACACTGATTGCCATAATGATGACTTTAAAGGGAACAGAGAATGAAAAACCATTTTTACCTTGTCTTTGTTGAATAATGGTAGTCTACCCACATTCACAAACATATAAAAAGTTCTAGACATGCTAAACATCTCAGTCTCATAGAAATTCCTCTTTTAGAAATGTCAGCCAGAAAACGGCCCAATCTGAAAAACTGATGCTTATGACATCACAGGCATCTAACTGCCCTTCCACTTTAAAATAATTGGCTACATTTTTTGAGTGGCAGCAAAGCCAATCAGTAATGAGATTGCAAGTTAAGCCAGTAGAGGGAGCCAAATAGGTGCAAAACCACTTGTTTAAAATCCCCCACCCTAATAGAGCTATCTGAGAGAGGTTTTTAGGAAGCTTCTAAGGCATTACAGACCCGAACAAAAAAAATTTTGTCTACATGTCACATCACAGAACAAGAATAAATACTCAATCATTCTATGTCACCTTTAAATGAAACAAAACCTTTAAACCTAAAATGTGAATTGTGTTCTACAGCTATATTTTCACAGAACATTAAGAAATAATGCTTTATATCAGTTTTAAAATAATAAAATAAAAAAAGTTTCTCTATTATTTACATAACACACAAAAAAAGTAAATATAGAAAACAGTTCTTTTAAACATTCGTGAACATTAAATCGTGACATTGGCATAACGTTTGGAAATGGTAGAATTTAACATTCATACTGTGCGGTTTCACACCAGACGCGGTAGAGACGGCAAAAACGTGCGGAGTTGGACGCTTGAACATTTTGAGTTTACTCGCTTCATTTGCGCGTGAAATCCTATTCATTCGAGACGCTCGCTTCCTGTAATCATATCACTACTAGAGCAAACTCTTGATTGGGTAAAGCAACGTGAATATCTGCCAAAGTTCATATTTTTCAACTGGCTCGTTTCCCGCATCAACGTGCCATTCGCGTGTACCGCGCCGCAGGATGCCTATTCGCGCCTTTGCATTGACTTAAAATGTAAATCACTTGCGCTTGCTGCCCCTTCCCCGTCTGGTGTATACGCACAGTAATGTTCAGATAACCAAGAAACATTCCAAGAAAATTTACCCTTTTATGTTGGCATAATATTTTTGGGAAAGTTGACAACTTTTAAGGAACATAAGGGGTGGGCAACATCGGTCCTGGAGTGCTGATGTCCTGCAGAGTTTAGCTCCAACTCAAATCAAGCACACCTCAAAAACTAATCAAGGTAAAAGGGTCACCTGAAAACTATAGGAAGGCGAGGCTTTATCAAGGTTGGAGCTAAAATCTGCAGGACATCGGCAATCCAGGACCGACGTTGCCTAACCCTGCTCTAGAGCATGGGTGGGTATTCCTAGTCCTGGAGGGCCATTGTCCTGCAAAGTTTAGCTCCAACCCCAATCAAACACACCTAAAAGTAATTTCCAACTCATCCTGTAGCCTTTGATCAGATTGTTCAGGTGTGTTTGATTAGGGCTGGAGCTAAACCTAGCAAAACAATGGTAAGTATTGGTAAGTATTAGAAGACTTACAATTGTCAGACAGGTTGCTCACGTGACATCTACGTCAACAAGCTCAGTTTGAGTCTGCACAGTACGCTCGACCGCCAGGAAGTAAGTGCTTCTAATTGACTTCACTTGTCTGCGTTGAATCCAATGGGGTCACTGTGTCCATTTCTTTTACTGTCTGTGTTTTTTACGTAACATGACAGCGACCATGGTCAGACATTTTTGGCTTCAATTCATTACAATGGAGGGAAGTGACGTCGCGTCATCCATCTTTTTTTACAGTCTATGACTAATATGCACTCTTTGGGTAGAAAAGTTTAGTTTTTGAAAGGGTTCTGTTCCAGTGACAACTTGTGTACTTTTATTTCTGAGAGAAAATACAACACAAAAAAAACTTACCTGAAGGAATATAATCATAACCACAGCCCTCATTTTCATCATCATGATCTTCCTCTTCTGTGGGTTCAGTTTTTGTTTCTGCGGGTTCAGTTTTGATCTTCATCATGAGGTTCCTGAAGTCAATGAGTTTAACTGAACACATCTTGAGTTTGGTCTGCAGGATCTGCTGCTGTTCTCCAGCATTACAGACAGAATCCAGAGACTCTGTGGAGGTTTGATCCTCCTGTAAGCCCTCATTACTGTCACACACTGTTGTGTCCTGAGCATCTGTGGACTTTGACTCAGTATAACCGAGTAAAGACAGACTGAGATCCTGTGTGGAAGATTCACAACAAACACACACAGAGTAAGATTATAAATGATTTGATGTTGTCAAACAGGTAAAGGATGTTTAAGCTGTACAAACCTCTCTCTTCAGTCCTTCATCTCCTCTTAACCTCAGCTTTGTCTCCAGTAACGCCACCTCTTTCTTCAGCTGAGAGATTTCTGTGATGAAATCATCAATATCCAGCATGGACAGATCAGTTCCTACTGATTTACAGCACATCACATCCATCTCATCTCTCATCATCAACATTTTTAAAACACTGAGGATACACAAACATCACTCGCGAGCTTCTTCTTTCTTTCTTTAGTGGGTTTATTGGCGGACTAAAGAGCTGCAGCGCCTCCTGCTGTACTGGAGAGAAGCTCTGTTTCTCATTTGTCTTTTAAATAAATCGTATTTTAAGGGCATAAACATGATTAAAAACTCGTGAAGATTTGCACACGCATCAGAAGAGGCTAACATTTGCATGTATAATTGGTTTCAGAATTAAATGTCCAAAAACGGCACATAAGAGTCGGACATGTTTAATCAATCCACTGCTATGAGGAAATTCAACATTACTTCAACTTAAAACATTTTCATCACCTTCTTTTTCCAAATTATGCAAGTGACGACTTAGCTTTGTTTTGTCAATCAACATCATTTCAGGAAAGATCAAACGTGAGCACTGCTGAGCTCACAATCAAAATAGTCAAGCTAAAAAAGTTTGTTTTTAAAGTCAAACAGCAAACAAAAAGTTATTAAATTATCTACACTTTATTTTAGTTTTCAAATCATGAAAACATTATGCATATTTATTGAAAAAAATTAACAAAAATTTAACTATTCTGCTTAGTAGTTTGTCTGTTTAACTTCAGGTAGCTGCTGATTTGTATATATGGATATTTAAGGTATGAGGCAGGGATGTGCACAGACATTTTGAGGGGCAGGGGCTCAAGTGAAATAAAGGGCACTTCTCATAATTATGTATATTTTTTTCTTTTTTTTTAACAAAAAGTATATATATTAACGCAATTCTGACTTCCTTTTAAAAAAAAATATTTAAAAAGCTAATTAATTTTATCTTCCTCAAACTCACGCAATTGTTTAATTTTCAAAAGATGTCTACAAAATAATCAGTTCACACAGACACCATGGTCTCCTTAGTAGTCTAGGTTTATAGAGCACCAAAGGAAGCCATTACACAATGTGCATGTTTTGAAAACTTTAAATTACACATTAATTACAAATTTGTTAAAATGCTAAAAACAAAGTTGTGACTGCTGAGTTAGCGCTACATGTCAATAAATGCTATATCATATGCTAGCTTTAGCTGATTAGTTGTTAGTTGTTACTCAAAATGTATTTTTGTCTGATAAGGGCTCAAAATATAAGGTCTGTTTACTAATGTGAGCTTCTGGCATGAGCCTCAGAGCAGAGCAATCAGAGCAGAGCTCAACATTATTATTCATGACCCTTTCAAATAGGGCAAAAATAGACCATTTCATTCAAATGACAAATTCTAGGGTTGTAAATAGACATGTAAAAACGTTTCTGGATAATTTTGCACTTAATAAAGCAACATACCTTCTATGTAATTGTCAAAGAACAATTTAATTTATTATGACAACACCTCCTATGGCACCTTTAATCTTAGGTTTCATATTTATTAGGGTTACACATGTCAGAAACAACAAATATAGATTAGGCCTATTTTATTTGCATTTTATATTTTACTTTTTTGTGATGTCAGTGAAAATTCAGACTGGGCAAGTAAAATACTGAACCATCAGATTTCTTCCCAATCTACTCCAGCACTCCAGTATAACACATTATACTTATTTAACAGCCATTACAAAAAAACGCAAACAAAAAAGCTTACTACTGCAGTTAGCAATTATTTTATTGTTTGTGCTTTATTATTTTATGAGCAGTCTGTTTAAACTACATACACTACACTGTTACACGTTTGCAACTCTTCAGGTTAATATGGGATTGCCATGGAAAACAATGTCCCTGAATCGTTATGTGTAACAACGTGTCCCATATTTTGTGCATAAAACTGTTAATATAAGAATGTTTTCTTCCTCACACACTTACCGGTAGCCTGCTGCTGCATAATCATGCACATGATCGCGTCTCGTTCAGGCTGAGCTTTGGCGCTTGAAGCCCGAATGATGCAGCACGAGTGTAGACAAACCAATCATAAAGCGAAGTAAGTTAGAGAGGCGGGACTAAGGAAAGGTAAAGCCAATCATATTAGTGATGTGAATTTTGGAGGCGGGACTCATCTGTTAACCGTTTGTGTGCCACAAATAGCGCTATTTTTCTTTATATAAGAGTTTAAATCTCATTTAAATGATTCCTGAATAAATTCATGTTAAATTAAATAAGCAACAAGTAAAAAACACAAGAAACAGACAGACATCAGTTGTTATATGAATAAAGATCATATTATTATTTTTATTTTTTTAAAAGGCACCCCAGAAAAAAAGGGCACTTTCTCTCCAGGAATAAAAAGGGCAGGTGCTCAAGCCCCCTTTGATGTCTATGTGTGCACGTGCCTGGAGGTATTGCAATACATCTTGTTTTATGCTTTTTTCTATTCAGGGTGGGCAAGGACAGTTGAATCGGCAACTATATTCCTAAGTATACCAATCACATTACCTTAAATAAAGTAATACTCTAAGATTAGATCATACTCGCATATAAAGACTTTTATACTTGATTCTCTGAGCCAAGTTCCCGAAAGCAGACGACTTCTTGTCTTTTATCAAATTTATTAATACAATTTGGTTGTTTGCAATTACAAGTTTTGCCGAATTAAATAAAAAAGAAAAGAAAAATACACAAAATGGATAAAAAGTAATGAAACAGAGTCTAAAAAATAACTAAGTCTAGCGCACACAAGATTTCAGGCTGTCAGACAACGAAGATGCTGGCTGTGGCGTCCTGATCTGAAAGAGTCCCCCAGTTGGATCAATTTATAGTCAAAGTCTCAAGGCCAAACTCCAGGATCATGTTCAAGGCCTCATGGCACTCCTCTGAACATTTGACCTTACATTTTCTGGGGAATGCCCCTAACATCTTATATATATATATATGACAACGTTTCTTTGTTCTTCTTCTCCAAGCACTTCTGCACTTTCTTTGTCGAAGACCGGTCTGAAAATCATGCGTCAGAGTATAATGTACTTCTTTTATCTAATACATGCATCAATCTTTCTACTCTAAGTTAAACAATCTAAAATCATACATGTGTCTTTTCTTCTCTTAAAACATGCAATTTAAGAGTTGTCATGCATATATTTCCAACTCGGCGATTATAGTATAAAACAGTAAAGGAATATAAAAGAATACAGATTTTTATCATTCTTAGGGATTACTTGGTTATAACACGTTGTACATAAAAGGTTGGATAATTTGCATTTCACACAACAATATGAATATATCCATAGAAATCTTTATGCTGTGAATTAAAACTGTTTTATCCCAAAAACGGTGGATTTTTTAATAAATTAGTGCATCCACAGAAACAACAAATTTTACCTGCCTTAAAATGTTTAACACATGATTTTGCATAATTTTGAATAGTACCTTTTATATATCGTTAACATGTACTTATACACACTTACACACCATAGGAAATGTAAAAACGTGAATTGGACAATAAGTGCTCTTTAAGAGTCTTCAGAACAAATTATTAAAGGCAGTTGATATCCCAATACTTAACCCTGTAGTTAAAATTAAGTGGTTTGTCAGACCATGTGAACTGATAAAGGCAGATGATGCACCAAACTTAAACCCTTTGATTAAGAGGTTTGTCAGACCGTAAAAATGAACCTAATGCAGATGATACACCCACATAAAGGGACAATAAGTAGGATTTACCCCAATCTATTGGTGAAATTGCATTCAAACGAATAGTGCTCTCTAGTACCTCGCTTTTCCAAATGCGTGTTGCAACTACGGTAGCCGTTATGTAATCACTGATCTCCTTGTCCATTTCAGCCTGGTTCAAACGCTTTGGTAGGCTAGTGCTTTTGATCCCTCTGTGCTATTATAGTTTATCAGTATGGCGGAACAACATGGAAGCATCCTTGGACTTACCCGTTCAATGTAAGTAAAGAGAAGAAATTCTAAGCTTACAAAGAAAAGTCAGATCATTGGCAGAGGTCATTTGACACCAACGAGGACATATTTATGAATAAAGACATTGATTTTGATTAATAAAAAACTTAAAACCCTACTTACTGTTCCTTTCATCCTAGTCATAGATTTGCGGTAACAAAGGTACTTTAAATGTACTTGTAGTCAAAAATAACAATTTATTAGCAAGTTAAGAGCATCATAATACAAAAGCCAATTCAAATGTAAAGCATAAATAAAGTTCATAATCAATCAGTTATAATCATAAGATATGAACTCTCTGGTGTGTCACTTAACTATTATGTTGACTGAAACTCCTCCCACAAACACAACAGTGCTGAGGTTTCTCTCCAGTAGGAACTCCTTATGAAGTTCTTACCACAGATCATGCAAAAGAGTATGAATTCTCTCATGGGCTTGTAAGGAACGTAAATCCATAAATGTCTTCTCACACTGAGAGCATTTGTAAGATTTTTCACCTCTATGAGTTCTCCGGTGTGACACTAAACTATCATGTCGAATAAAACTCATATCACAAACACCACAGTGATAATATTTCTCTCCAGTATGAATTCTTTCATGGGCTTTTAAGTTGCCTGACTGAGTAAACGTCTTCTCACAATGAGAGCATTTGTAAGGTCTTTCTCCAGTGTGAAGTCTGTGATGATAGCTGAAAGAAGGGAAACTTAAGAAGGTCTTACCACAGATCAAGCAGACATAAGGTTTCTCTCCAGTGTGAAGTCTCTTGTGGGTTTTTAAGGTACTTAATAAAGCAAACATCTTCCCACACCGAGAGCATTTGTAAGGTTTTTCACCTGTATGAACTCTCTGGTGTGCCACTAAACTGCATTGTTGTGTAAAATTCTTCCCACAAACATTACAGAGATAAGGTTTCTCTCCCTTGTGAACTCTCTCATGGGCTTGTAAGCTGCCTGTCTGATTAAACCTCTTGTCACACTGGGAGCATTTGTAAGGTTTCTCACCTGTATGAGTTCTCTGGTGTATAACTAAACGGTTATGATGTTTAAAACTCTTGCCACAAACACTACAGTGAAGAGGTTTCTCTCCAGTATGAACTCTCTTATGGGCTTGTAAGGAACGTAAATGAATAAACGTCTTCTCACACTGAGAGCATTTGTAAGGGTTTTCACCTGTATGAGTTTTCTGGTGTGACACTAACCTATCATGTCGACTGAAACTCTTTCCGCAAAAACTACAGTGATAAAGTTTCCCTCCAGTGTTAACTCTCTTATGGGCTTTTAAGTGACTTGACTTTGTAAAGATCTTCTTGTGGTGAGGACCCTCGTATGGTTTTTCTCCTGAGTGAATTCTCTGATGAGCATCAAGAATTTGTTTGCTGCTGAAATATTTGCCACATTCACTGCAGTGGAAAGACTTTTCACCACTGTGTGTCTTCATGTGAACTTGTAGCTGAGATAAGATGTAAAAATTCTTCCCACATTGCTGACAGTGAAACTTCTTCTTCTTCTCTCTGTGATCTTCTGAATGAAGTTTCTCCTCTTGTAAGGTAGTAAAGTTGATCTCAGATGTCCTGCAGGTGAAGAGTTTATGTTCTGTGTGTTTTCTCTCTTTTGATGTTGAAGGCGTTATTTCTCCTTCAGAACATGAATCATTCCTCTCATCTGGAAGGAACACAAAATAATAAAAACATCTTACATCAGGAGAGTAAATTCAGTTTCTGTACCAGTTATAGGGGTGGGTTGCATACGCTAGACGTACACCTGGTCATAAGACTGGTCTAGATGTAAAATGTACATCCGTTTTACCATCTAAGCGTAGCGAACGTCCGAGACTGGGTTTAGATTAATCAAGGACCAGGCATTACATGACAAACATACCTTTGAATTTTTTTTTAACTCTTTCCATCCCAGCCTTTTTTTTTAAAAGTTGCCAGCCAGTGCCATAATTTTTATGATTTTCACAAAGGTTTAATGCCTTCCAGAAAATGTTCTTATTTAAAGCGATAGTTCGGCCAAAAATGAAATTAAACTCATAATTTACTCTTCCCCAAGCCGTCCGAGATGCATATGTCCATCCTTTTTTAGACAAACACATTTTCAGTTATTTTAGAACATTTATAAGATCTTTCAGTTGTTAAATGTAAAGTTAAGGGGTCCACTCCTTCAAGTCTAAAAAATGTGCCTCAATCCTTCACAAATGTAATCCCAATGACCCCATGGGGATGAAAATAGCCTATAGAGGGTAATCATGTGCTGTGTGTATATCTATATTCAAAACTTTATCAACGAAAATAACTAGCTTCCGCTAACGCCACCATCCTAGTCGCATCCCCATTCAAGATGAGAGTGTATGCAGTTTGCGGAGGGTTCGCTGCTGCTGCTCTATGCCCCCCTCCGCATTTGTCATATGTCACCAAGAAAAATGCGTAGACTACCCTGATACTCTCTCCTGAATACAGAGAAGTCTAAGATGGCAGCGTTACCGGAAGCTAGTTATATTAGTTTATAAAGTTTTAAAGGGACATTCCACTTTTTTTGAAAAATGCTCATTTTCCAGCTCCAAATAGGAAAAATATTAAAACTCTTTGGTTATTTTTAGCGCAATGCTAATGGTCTAATCAGATTCAATGGATTGTGGTAAGCTATGCTAAAAGTGATAATGCCAGACCTGGAGATCAGCTGAATGGATTCCAAAACGGTAAGAATCAAATGTTTAACTCTAGGGGAGCTGGAAAATGAGCATATTTTCAAAAAAGTGAAATGTCTCTTTAAATATTTTAATAATAATTTTCATTTTAATAATAGAGAAATTATAAAACTTTGTTTCTGAATGTTTGGTAAAAGTATTACTGAATAAAACACAATCACTTATTAGGCTTAGATGTTGATGTTTTGTTTCATTTAATGTCACCATTATGGCAATCAGTGTTTGTTTTAGTTAGACTCACCCATTTACTTCTAGCATACTAGTTTTTCCCTGGCTGCTATAATTTTGTGTGTTCTTGATGTTTGTGCGTCCCAAATACACAGCAGTTAATCTTTGTCAATAGTTTCTAAAAATCCTTTAAGGAGTATTCCACTTTCATAAAAAATGTCATCCATGCCCCTATGTCACCCAAGTTGTTGATGTCTTTCTTTAGTTTTAGTTTTTTTGAGGAAAACGTTCCAGGATTTTTTTTCAATTTAAGAGACTTTATTGAACCCCAACAGTTTACAGTTTCAATTAGGGGTGTAACGATTAATCGTGCAAATGCGCGTTTTCTCAATGAATGAATTTGAATGAATTACGGTGAAATCCCGGCACATCCGAACGCCAGGGGGCGCTCTCATGCAGAAACTCCCTTTGTGCCACACAAGAAGTAGCATTACAAACGCTATTCCAGGAAATGTCTACACAGGAATATTTATACGCTGTTCTTCAAATTGTTTCAGGTATTTTCATGATAATAAAGAATATTTTGAATGATTTTGAGTGTTGCTTTTTTAAATGCACGTTATAAACGACTCTGACTCATAATGATTTTAGATTGATAAGGACTTCCTACTCACCAAATGCCGTAATACAGGCACAAGCTGTGCATAAAACAAAGAATCGCAGCCTTGCGATTCAGAATTGATTTCAGACAGGCATTTTTAATGAGGACCGCAATTGAATCGTTACATCCCTAGTTTCAATGCAGTTAAAATTGCAGTTTCAATGCAGCTTCAAAGAGCTCTAAACGAGGCATAAAGGTCTTATCTAGTGAAACAATAGTAATTTTCGGCTAGAAGAATAAGCCCTTTTAAACCACAACGTCTGGTCTTGCACTTTCTGCCATTACACATGTAAAAATGAACACACCCCCATATGGAGGGCGAATTCCAAATGTAATGCCTTTTTGTGGTAAAATTCTTTGAAATCACTTGAGTGTTAACATTTGCAAGTCTTTGAAACATGTGCAAATGATTATGATGAAAATTAGCATATTCATCCTTGAATCGCATGCGAGCTGAACCGTGGATATGAATATGGTACCGTATGGATCACATATCAACTGAAATCTGGTACACCACTAGTTTACAGCACTTTGAAGCTGCGTTGAAACTGTAAACAGTTGAGGTCCAGTAAAGTCGATTAAATTGAGAAAAATTCAGGAACGTTTTTCTCAAAATATGTAATACTTCTCGACTGAACAAAGACATCAACATTTTAGATAACATGGGTGTGTAAATTATCAGGGTTTTTTTTATGAAAGTGGAATATTCCTTTAATGACCAACTGCTGAAAGAGTGCTGGATCTCATATAGAGAAAAATAAACTTTGATGAGTTATTTAATTAATTAGATGATGATCTTTACCATTCTATCTGTGTTTTCTTGGTTGTTTTCTTTACCTTGATTGCTCTCCCATTCTTTTTCTAATAAAACATTTGTTTATGTATTAAGTTTATTTACAGATTAGAGGCAAAAACCAGTCTGTGCTTCTCTTAAACTGCTCTTTTCTTAAACAGTCTAATTTATGTTGTTCTATCGGAGCATAGTGTCGGTTTCAGTAAATATGATAAAAAAAATCTTGCCAACTGCAGCTTTAATTTACATTTCCAAAACAAATGTGTTTATACACCCAAAGTTAATGCAACCAGGGGTGTATTCCAGAAAGCTGGTTATGTGGCTTACCCGGGTAAGTTTAGGAGTAAGTAAGCGGATAACCTCTGCTTTCGGTTCCAAAAACGGAGGTAACTTTCGGGTTATGTAAGTAACCATAGCAACTGACTCTCTGAAGATAACCTGCTCCGGAGCAGGTTATGTTGCAGGGTAAGTTCATTTTAGTTAATAAAACGAGGCTTTGGAGGAAGTCTGCGCATGCGTGCACTTATGACGAGCGTACAGCGGGCGTGGAAGCATATATTTTGCATAATATTACAATGTTAAAGCATTTATTTTATTTTATTATATTTACAGTCGCGAATATTTATTGCTGTCTTAAAAAATGTGTGATATGAATTTTTTTTAAAGAAACTATTTTTTTAATAACATGGATTGTTATTGGTGATTGGACTAATTACTATAAATTTTATTATTAATTAAATTTAATTTAATTAAAAATTTATTCATATTTGTGTTCGGACTAAATACTATACATTTAATCATGTTCATTAGTAATATATCTCCAAATATCAGTGGATGTATGAAACATAATTCCATCAGTTAATTAATGTTAACAATAAAGTACATTTCCATATCAATTTTGTCAATTCATAAATAACCTCATCTTTCACTTACTAGATAATTTGAGATGAATCTAAAGTTATAATAAATGTGTGTGCAAATACATTGTCATTAATGAATCTTAACCTATGTTACTTAAGTGACAATGTGGCAATGTTACAGTAAATGGATATAACAAATAGAAAGACATGATGCCTATCATAATAATAATTACTGAGGGATAGAAGTTACCCCTGCCTGCAGTCTCTGATAGGCATGTGCATCTGACCTGGCCCACAGAATGACACCCATGAAGCACAGGCATGATTTAACACTGACCCACATAGTGACACAGGTGAAGCACAGACTTCATTAGGTGAAACACCATTGAATCACAGACATGGCATAGTGGTCAGAGATTTTCTATTATATCAGTTAGAATCATGTACACAATGAAATGAAATTATAAATATATATTTCATAGTATAATATTTATTTCTTAAACATGCACTTCAGATCCTTAGCCCTCTCTCTACATTTGATCTATAGTTGGTGTTTTTCTAAATCACCTTTATTTCTTTAAAATTGACCTTTTGTAGCTGCTTTCCTGAGCTATCATTTTTGAGCAAAGGGAAATTGAGATATTTGCATATATTAGATGATACAGGACATATATTACAACATGTTACTATTGACACTAATGTAACATTTCTATTCTCCAATTCTGTCACAGCAGATCCTAATCGTCCAATGCAAATGAATGATCATTCTTAGTGTAGTGTAATGAAAAGCATTACACAACATTATTGAAAATCTGTAAGGACTGTAAGGAAGCTTTACAATTAAAAGACGGTGCATTATTCTATCAGCTATCAGTAAATGTTAAAAAAGATGGTGACACAGTGTCATACAAGGAAAGTCCTAAAACTAAACAGGGTCACCCAAAGGAGCAGAAGTAAAATAAGTACAATATAGTGAATATTATCATAGTGCATTTTATGCCTACACAATACAATCATATCTAAAAAAAAAAAAAAAAACTTTAAATAAGCCTTATGATGTATTTGCACTTTATGTGCCACAACTCTTATGAAATTAACCATGGTTTTATTGGTGTATAGTTGTAGTAACCATGTTTTTTTTTTGTGCATTGATTACTATCAGCAGAACCATGGTTTTACTACACTAACCATCGTTTAACTATGTTTTTTTGAAAACCATGGTTATTTTGTGGTTACCATGGTTTTACTGTAACCATGTTTTTTACTGTAGTAAAACCATTGTTACTTTTCACAGGGGAAAATATATTCATAATTCATATGTTTACAATCATATATAAAATCTATGATTATTTTGACTATATTAATTATTTTAGATTGTTTTAGATTATTTTAAATAAAATTGTGTGTATTTTCGTTGAGACACATATAATATTGGACTTAAATGGGGTAGAATGGGTTCGTATTAATTATTTAATTAATTAATTTGATCTGTTTTGTAATCACGCACTTCTAAGCCGATTATAAAACGTTGATTTTGCCAGAAAATATTAGTTTATAATGTTATTTCTCATTTAAAAACTTTTAAGTTCTCTGACGTTTCCATGGTGACTCGTGAAATCTGCGATCCATTGACAATGCCTTTATGTTGTTACCGTGAGCGCGCGTTAACTCTGGGTTACTTTCAGCGAGTTGATTGACCTAACTCTTAAACTGTGTTTTGGAACCGACATACCCAGAGTAAGCAAGTTTGGGGTTGATCAACCCAAAGTTCGGGGTTAATCTGATGGTAAGTTAACCCTGCTTTCTGGAATACACCCCAGGACAAAAATTGCAACAAAATTTCAAGGATCAAGAGCCCAACTAAAACAAACACTGATCGCCATAATTGTGACTTTAAATGGAACAAAACGCAATTTTTCACAGAACATTAAGAAATAATGTTTTATATCAGTTTTAAAATAATAAAATGCAACGTTTCTCTATCATTCACAGAACACGCAAAAAAGTCAGTAGGGAAAATAGTTATTTTTACTGCGTGAACAGTAAAACATGACATTAGCATAACATTTGAAAATGGTAGAATGTAACATTCCTCTTACATTAAGATAACCAAGATTTTTTTTAAAGATTGCGAGCCACGCCGCATCTCAAACAAGCCTATTATCTGGAAAATCAGATACTTATAAAGCAGTAATTCTACAGATGTGTGTATAGCAACCCAAGCACATCAGTGCTTACAAAGGGTCCTCAAGCACTCGTTTTTAAAGTACTCGCCATGTGTTTAACTTCCTTAAAATCTTTGGGTTTAATAATTTACTCTTACGTCAATAGGAATGTCTATGTCCTGAAGAAAAGTGTACTTTTTGAAAGGGTTCTGTCCCGGTGACAACTTGTGTACCTTAATTTCTGAAAGTGTTCAGTGAAAATACAACACAAAAAACATACCTGAAGGAATAAAATCATCACCACAGCCCTCATTTTCATCATCATGATGTTCCTCTTTTGTGGGTTCAGTTATTATTTCCGTGGGTTCAGTTTTTGTTTCTGTAGGTTGAGTTATTATTTCCGTGGGTTCAGTTTTTGTTTCTGTAGGTTCAGTTTTTATTTCTTTGGGTTCAGTTTTGATCTTCATCATGAGGTTCCTGAAGTCAATGAGTTTGACTGAACACATCTTGAGTTTGGTCTGCAGGATCTGCTGCTGTTCTCCAGCGTTACAGACAGAATCCAGAGACTCTGTGGAGGTTTGATCCTTGTGTAAGCCCTCATTACGGTCACACACTGTTGTGTCCTGAGCGTCTGTGGACTTTGACTCAGTATAACAGAGTAAAGACAGACTGAGCTCAGAGTCCTGTGTGGAAGATTCACAACAAACACACACAGAGTAAGATTAGAAATGATTTGATGTTGTCAAACAGGTAAAGGTTGTTTAAGCTGTACAAACCTCTCTCTTCAGTCCTTCATCTCCTCTTAACCTCAGCTTTGTCTCCAGTAACGCCACCTCTTTCTTCAGCTGAGAGATTTCTGTGATGAAATCATCAATATCCAGCATGGACAGATCAGTTCCTACTGATTTACAGCACATCTCATCCATCATCAACACTAAAATACACAGAGACAAGACTCTGTTAACACTCAATAAAACACTGATGATACACAAACACATCACATGCGAGCTCTTTCTTTCTTTAGTGGGTTTATCGGCGGACTAAAGAGCTACAGCGCCTCCTGCTGTACTGGAGAGAGAAGACACTGCTCTGTTTCTCATTTGTCTTTGAAATAAATCATATTTTAAGGATATAAACATGCATGTGTGGCAAAGTTGTCATCACGAAATTTTGAAGGAATTGTAATAAGGCGCTACAAAGGCTACCCATGAGGAGTTTTTTCAGCCAATGGAATTACGCGGGGTCCTAGGGGGGCAGAATTGCTCGGGGGGACTGGATTGTTCACGACACCGGGCGGTGTGCTTCCACTAAGCTCTGGTCTCTAATGAAAGGTAGATGGACCCAAATAAATATATTTTATCTTGGTCCTGAAACATTGTAGTCTGAGTCTATGGTGGAGAAGGTATTTAAATAAACCGCGGAAATTTGGTAGTCGCGTATCTATTAATAGACTACAGTGAACGCTCTGTCAGAACGTCCACTGCAGGAATCGTTCTAAAAACCATGGTTACCATGGGTCTGATGCACATTCCAACTAAAGTTTGATGCCCAATCCAACTAAAACAGTAAATGTTTATAATTTATTTTGAAAGTACTAACACAATTCTACCTTCTGTTAAAATTTCATGCAAATATCTGATAAAATGAGAAAGTTACAAGCAAAAACTTGTGAATAAGCAGCATTTCGGTCACACACATTTCATAGACATCCATATATAACTTTTTCCCCTGATTTCTAATATTAAAAATATCATAACTTTCTCAATACTCAACAGATTTTTACAATCCTTGTTTCTTTGCAAATGGGAATGTCTGCTCTGTCTAGTCATGTGATAAATTTAGAGTTTTGGGTTTTTTGAAAATTTTGTCATCATACCTAAAATTAGCCACACGACTACGTGATAACAACAGACTTCCGTATCACAGGAAGAGCGCAAGGACAGAACGGATGACGCACAGCCTGATGACGTCAAAGTACCGCGAGAGCGATTCGCAAAAGTCTGCTTTTAAATCGCTCTCGCGAAACTTTGACGTCATCCGGCTGTCGGTTCTTGCAGAGCTGCACGAAGTCATCCCCTGCCGGACCATAGGATAATCTGAGGTCAGTACAAGGAGGGTCGTTGCTTCGCAACCCTATATGGGGAGGCTGCAGACCTAAAGTCAAAAGAAGACCAAGCTTTGGGGTGTCTAGCTTTATCGAAAAGAATAAGCATTGATATGCATTTTGAAGGGGGAAGGGTCTTAGATTTTGTTGCAGTATTCAAAGAATACAAGATTACACAAAAGAATATAGATTCTGAACCGCACTCCTTATCAGTAGATGGCGGTAATGCACCGGAAGTTGGTTTGCCAACCGCCACAAAACTCAAGAAGAAGAAGAAGAAGAAGTTTAAGCAGCGTTTGTGTTTGTTAGCGTTTCGTATTCTTCATATATTTTTCTGCAGGTTTTTTTGACCACGTGAATGTTTATCTGCAGTTCGTTTGATTTATAAATGTAGTAAACTGAAAGCGGTTTTTTAAAAAAAAAAAAAAGATTTTAACGTCAAAATCTAGAAAATGGCATCTAAATCTTTTTCTGAGGAGGATTTTTCTTGTCCTGTGTGCTGTGATATTTTTACAAATCCTGTTGTGTTGTCTTGTAGTCACAGTATCTGTAAAGACTGTATTGAGAGATTCTGGGAGAATAAAGGATTTCAAGAATGTCCAGTTTGCAGAAAACGATCTTTAAGGGATGAACCTCCAATAAATTTAGCTTTGAAGAAACTGTGTGAGACTTTCTTAAAGGAGAGAAGTCAGAGATCTTCATCAGTTTGTCATCTTCACAATGAGAAACTCAAACTCTTCTGTCTGGATGATCAACAGCCGGTGTGTTTGGTTTGTCGAGACTCCAGAACTCACAACAACCACAAATTCTGTCCTGTCAATGAAGCTGTCATTGATAATAAGGTCTGATCAATAATATTCAAAACATTTCATCACATTAACTGATAGACATCTTCACAATGACAAATAAATAACAATAATATTGATTTGTTTCAGGAGAAACTCAAAACTGCATTAAAACCCTTACAGGAGAAACTGGAAATATTTGAGGAGTTAAAGAAAACTTTGGATGAAACTGCAGAACATATAAAGGTTTGAATGAAACATAATGTGAATCAAGGTTGTACAACACAAGTATTTTGTAAATGTATTTATTGATCCAGATCTGATTCAGTCATTATATGTTTCTGTGTGAAATGTGTTTTGTATCAGATTCAGGGTAGACGCACAGCGGCACAGATTCATGGAGAGTTTGAGAAACTTCACCAACTTCTACATGATGAAGAATCAGTCAGAATAACAGCACTGAGAGAGGAAGAGGAGCAGAAGAGTCAGATGATGAAGGAGAAGATTGAGAAGATGAGCAGTGAGATTTCATCTCTTTCACACACAATCAGAGTCATAGAGAAGCAGATGACAGCTGAAGATGTTTCATTCCTACAGGTGAGAAGAAAGAACTTCAATCTTCATTCTACAAATCTATGATTGTCATTTTCAAACATTCAAGTGAAATGTAATGAATAATCTGCATGTGTGTGTTTTTAACAGGACTTTAAGAGCACAATGGAGAGGTTTGTATTGTGTTTGCTGTTTCTCTCAGTGATTGTGAATCTAAACTCACAGCAGAATCTCAGACTCCTGAATGTTCTTCCAGAGTTCAGTGTAGAACGTCAGATCCAGAGGACATCTCAGGAATGATGATCAATGTAGCAAAACATCTCAGCAACCTGAAGTTTACTGTCATACACAAGATGAAGGAGAAAGTTGAATACAGTGAGTACAAAATACAACACTGATTTTAGATTTACTCTCAACATCAACATTTATCTGAAGAGTCTCTCTCTCTCTGTTAGTTCCAGTGACTTTGGACCCAAACACTGCTTATATGGATCAACTTCTGTCTGATGATCTGACCAGTGTGAGAGTCAACGAAGATCCTGTGATGCTTCCTGATAATCCAGAGAGATTTGATGAGTATTCATGTGTTTTGGGTTCAGAGAGCTTTAACTCAGGGATTCACTGCTGGGATGTTCAGGTTGGAGACAACACAGACTGGCGTCTGGGTGTGATGACAGAATCTGCAGAGAGAAAGGAAAGGATAATTTATAAGAGTGGAATCTGGTGTGTGTGGTATTACACTGGTAAATACTTTGCAGTCATTACACCACTGGAAAAATCTTATATTCTCCCTGTGAAAGTGAAACTGGAGAGAATCAGAGTTGAGTTGGATTGTGACAGAGGAAGACTGTCATTCTCTGATCCTCTCACTAACACACACATATACACTTTTCCACGCACATTTACTGAAAGAGTTTATCCATGGTTCAGTGTTGACTGTAATATTTCTCCTCTGGTGATCTTACCGGTAAAATCCTCTTGATGAACTGATCATCTGACTTACAATTCAAGTTTGCATTTGTAAATCACTCTTCACAACACCTATTGTTTCAAAGATGCTTTTACAAAAAATGCTTATGTCAGAAAAAGTTTTGAGATTGTATATACTGTAAATTATATTGTTTACAATTATAAGCAAAATTAATGTGTATTATAGCAATGATAGGTGATAAGTAAAGTACATTATATATGTAATATTTGACAGTTTTTCATGATAATCCAGTATTGTGCCAACCCCTAAAAAGTATGACGATCGAATATCCTCAGCTGTGGCATGCTGTGAAATGACTACTTCTTCCTTTCTCATCTGTGTTTTTAAAACTGACTGAATTGAATAAAAACATGGTGTCCAGATGAAGGGCGAGGATGACATCAGGCTTACACTGTCTGCAGGCATTTGCTTTCAAACGAAACACAAGTGTAGGCCAAAAACCAAATCATTCTTGTGGCATTAGTGTTAATAAATGTGTTTTGACTTCAAGCTTTTTGTCTTCCTGTTATTTTCCTGTCAGAGTACACAATGCTTACTTTACATGTTAAAATAGCAAAAATAAAAAACTTATGGGGAGGGAAGCCCCCTTTTGTGAATTTGCAGGTATGATGGTAAAAACGCTTAATACTAGTTAGGTCTTTACTGACTAAAGCATAAAATATAAACCTGCATTTGGTGCTTTTATAATATTGAAAGTGCTTGTGTTGGGTCTAAAAGTGTATTTACTGTATGTTCTCTGAAACTTTAGATATTTTATAACTATGTTAGTATTGTTTACAGTGCGTTTAGTATCATTACCATGTTTTTTATATATATATATATATATATAAAGAGTTTGGTTCCTAAAAGCCATTAAAAAAAATAGTTGCAACCAATATCAGTATTATATCAGGTCAGTATTAAAAAGTAAATTCTTAATTTTACGAAAAATCTGATAACCGCTGTGATATTCTGTCATCTTGTCTCCCTTTCCCCCCAAACCACGATAAACGCCACTCCTCTTCTCTGCAGAATGCAATAAATCCATTTAACCAATCACAGCGGGCCATTTCACGCACTGTAAACAATAGGGCAGCGCTTTGAATACAAACAGAATCTTAGTTGTCCTCGTCTACTTTGTGATCAACAAACAAACAAAAACAAAATAATACCTTAGCATTGATAAACTTGTGGTGGTTTTCTGTGGCGGGGAAGAAATGTAAGCCATTCGGCACATCGGTAGAAGGAAAAAACAGACTTTTGCTTGTTCTCCCGACAGGATGAAGCTTCTTTCATGCTAACACATTGACACCAGGAGATCTTATGAAAAACTTTCCATTGTTTTACTCGAAGTCAACAAAATTGACCAGGACCAAAACATTTTACAGCTGATCGCTGTCAAAAGAGTTCAGCGAAGATGTCCAAAGTATAACAGCAGCAATGACACTGTTATTAAGTGTTTTGATTAATGTCATTAATGTTTATTTATCAGTGTATACCACTTGAAAAAGAAAATGAATATAACATGGCAAAGATGAATGCACATTTATATATAAATTCAATAGATTTATAGAATTTTGAAAAAAAACCTTAAGGATTTATTGCATTTTGCGGAAAAATAATCGTTTTTTATAATAAATCTTTGAAAATCGAATTATGGATTTAAATTTTTAATGTTATTATAACCTAAAGATGTTGTGTGAAAGTTTGTAACAGAAAATAGTGGTTTTCATCTTGTCACTTTCTTGGTATAGAAAACACATTTTTACCGAAATTAGTCAACATGGATTTATGGCGTTTTGGAACCAAACTCGTCATATATATTAGAGTAATTTTTTGTAAAATGTTTATTGCTACTTACTTTGCTTTGTTTAATTTATGCAATAAAAGTAATTATATACGTGTGTGTGTGTGTGTGTGTGTGTGCGCGTGCGTGCGTGCGTGCGTGCGGGTGTGTGTGTATTTATATAAAGAAAAATTCGACTTGATAAGCATTTTGAGGGAGAAGGGGGGTGATAACGGTCTTAGATTTTTGTTGCAGTATTTAAAGGATACAAGATTATACAAAAGAATATACTGAACCGCACTCCTTATCAGTAGGTGGCGGTAATGCACCAGAAGTTGGTTTGCCAACCGCCACAAAAACTCAAGAAGAAGAAGAAGAAGCGTTTGTGTTTGTTAGCGTTTTGTATTATCCATATATTTTTCTTCAGGTTTTTTGACCACGTGAATGTTTATCTGCGGTTCGTTTGATTTATAAATGTAGTAAACTGAAAGTAAAACTTAAAAAAATATTTTAACGTCAAAATCTAGAAAATGGCATCTAAATCTTTTTCTGAGGAGGATTTTTCTTGTCCTGTGTGCTGTGGTATTTTTACAAATCCTGTTGTGTTGTCGTGTAGTCACAGTATCTGTAAAGACTGTATTGAGAGATTCTGGGAAAGTAAAGGATTTCAAGAATGTCCAGTTTGCAGAAAACGATCTTTAAGGGATGAACCTCCAATAAATTTAGCTTTGAAGAACCTGTGTGAGACTTTCTTACAGGAGAGAAGTCAGAGATCTTCATCAGTTTGTCATCTTCACAATGAGAAACTCAAACTCTTCTGTCTGGATGATCAACAGCCGGTGTGTTTGGTGTGTCGAGACTCCAGAACTCACAACAAACACAAATTCTGTCCTGTCAATGAAGCTGTCATTGATAATAAGGTCTGATCAATAATATTCAAAACATTTCATCACATTAACTGATAGACATCTTCACAATGACAAATAAATAACAATAATGTTGATTTCTTTCAGGAGAAACTTAAAACTGAATTAAAACCCTTACAGAAGAAACTAAGAATAAATGAACAGAATAAACAGATTTTGCATGAAACTGCAGAACATATAAAGGTTTGAATGAAACATAATATGAATCAAGGTTGTACAACACAAGTATTTTGTAAATGTATTTATTGATCCAGATCTGATTCAGTCATTATATGTTTCTGTGTGAAATGTGTTTTGTATCAGATTCAGGCTGAACGCACAGAGAAGCAGATTCATGAAGAGTTTGAGAAACTTCACCAACTTCTACATGATGAAGAATCAGTCAGAATAACAGCACTGAGAGAGGAAGAGGAGCAGAAGAGTCAGATGATGAAGGAGAAGATTGAGAAGATGAGCAGTGAGATTTCATCTCTTTCACACACAATCAGAGTCATAGAGAAGCAGATGACAGCTGAAGATGTTTCATTCCTACAGGTGAGAAGAAAGAACTTCAATCTTCATTCTACAAATCTATGATTGTCATTTTCAAACATTCAAGTGAAATGTAATGAATAATCTGCATGTGTGTGTTTTTAACAGGACTTTAAGAGCACAATGGAGAGGTTTGTATTGTGTTTGCTGTTTCTCTCAGTGATTGTGAATCTAAACTCACAGCAGAATCTCAGACTCCTGAATGTTCTTCCAGAGTTCAGTGTAGAACGTCAGATCCAGAGGACATCTCAGGAATGATGATCAATGTAGCAAAACATCTCAGCAACCTGAAGTTTACTGTCATACACAAGATGAAGGAGAAAGTTGAATACAGTGAGTACAAAATACAACACTGACTTCAGATTTACTCTCAGCATCAATATTTATCTGAAGAGTCTCTCTCTCTCTCTCTCTCTCTCTCTCTCTCTCTCTCTCTCTCTCGCTCTCTCTCTCGCTCTCTCTCTCGCTCTCTCTCTCGCTCTCTCTCTCGCTCTCTCTCTCGCTCTCTCTCTCTCTCAGTTCCAGTGACTTTGGACCCAAACACTGCTGAATGTCATCTCGTTCTGTCTGATGATCTGACCAGTGTGAGATTCAGTGAAGATGAAGCGTTGCTTCCTGATAATCCAGAGAGATTTGATGTATGTTCATGTGTTTTGGGTTCAGAGAGCTTTAACTCAGGGATTCACTGCTGGGATGTTCAGGTTGGAGACAACACAGACTGGTGTGTTGGTGTGATGACAGAATCTGCAGAGAGAAAGGATGACATATGTTATAACTATGGAGTCTGGTGTGTGTGGAATGAGTCTGGTGAATACTCAGCAGCCACTACACCACTGGTATCACCTCTTCCTCTCCCATTTAAGAAAGTTCTTCCTCTCTCACTGAAAGTGAAACTGGAGAGAATCAGAGTTGAGTTGGATTGTGACAGAGGAAGACTGTCATTCTCTGATCCTCTCACTAACACACACATATACACTTTTCCACGCACATTTACTGAAAGAGTTTATCCATGGTTCAGTGTTCAGTGTGAAATGTCTCCTCTGGTGATCTTACCGGTAAAATCTTTTTGATGAACTGATCATCTGACTTACAATTCAAGTTTGCATTTGAATATCACTCTTCACAATACATATTGTTTCAAAGATGCTTTTACAGAAAATGATTATGTCAGAAAAAGTTTTGAGATCGTATATACTGTAAATGATATTGTTTACAATTATTAGCAAAATTAATGTGTATTATAGCAATGATAGGTGATAGTAAAGTACATTATATATGTAATATTTGACAGTTTTCCATGATAATCCAGTATTGGGCCAACCCATAAAAAGTATAATTGAATATCCTCAGTGTTTTTAAAACTGACTGAATAAAATACAAACGTGGCGTCCAGATGAAGGACGAGGATGACATCAGGCTTACACTGTCTGCAGGCATTTTCTTTAAAACGAAACACAAGTGTAGGCCAAAAAAACAAATAATTATTTTGCCATGAGGTTCAAGTGAATTAGTGTTAATAAATGTGTTTTGACTTTAAGCTTTTTGTCTTCCTGTTATTTTCTTGTCAGAGTACATAACAATGCTTTATTTACATGTCAAAATAGCAAAAAAATAGTAGGTCTTTACTGACTAAAGCATAAAATATAAGCCTGCAGTTTGGGCTTTTATAATATTGAAAGTGCTTGTGTTGGGTCTAAAGGTGTATGAAATTTTAGATATTTTATAATAATGCGAGTAATGTTTACAGTATGTTTAGTATCATAATAATTTTGTTTTGTAAAAATTTTCTTTTTAATGTAATCTGCTTTCAGTTTATGTAAAATAAGTAATTATATATGTGTGTACCATATATACACACATCATAATACCTTATATAATTATATAACATTAACTTAATTTCCCCAAATTATCAAAAGTGTACAAACTTTCCTATAGCGTGCTTTTTGGACTGGTATGTATGAGTGGCTTAAATATACACTTGTTCCCAAATCTCAATTCTTTAAAAAAGTACACTAATGAGAGACAAAAAAATTCAATTTCTTTTGAACAATTTGTTTATAATGGGAACATTTTCCATTCATAAATGTAAATATATGAAAATGAAGGTTTCTGTTTTTCAAAAAGAATTTTGGATTTACTGCAAATCTTTAAATAGAGTAAAATGTAAAAGTGGAATTAGATTACTTAACCTGTTGAAGGACTTTAAACTTTTAAAAGACCTGATGTCTGAGTTTATTTTCATTTTATTTTTAATCTGTCTTTTAGTTATTTATTTTAAATATTGTGCTTTGTTTCTTGAGAATGTTAACTTACAATATATTTTTGCCTTATTGTAATTGTATGTTAATGCAGAATAAATAAAAAACATTTCCTGTAGCGCACACACTGTCCATCCTGATGGTGACGTCGGCGCGTGACGCAATGACGCAGAGCGTGATCCTGTCAGCTGATCACCGAGCCGCTGCGGAATTAACGCGCCTCACTGCTGCGATATTTTCATTAAATTAACACCTTAATGAACATGAGACGCTAAAAACTCGCAACGGTGAGTAAAACACACACCGACACATTGTGTGACACGACCGGACAGTGTCATATACACGCGCTGTCTGATTATGATGAGAAATAAACGGGCCTCAGGTCACTATAAACACACACACATACAGTCAACACATTTAACACACTTTACACACAGTGGCGTCATATTAAAATATCAAAAGAAATACATATAGATTAGAAACAAACACTATACACCTCATACAATACACACTGTACACTTTGCACAGACATGTACACAATCGACACACATACTCCAGACAGTACAGACGGCACAGTAAATAATATGTTGTATTTGTGTGTTCATGATTGTTATTTAGCTGGTTTTAAGGTCTGTTGTGATGTGAGCTCTCAGTGTGTGTCTGTATTCAGGAGATTTGCAGTTCATCAGTGTGATGGATGACGTCACGTGTTAATGATGATCAATGTTTGACTGCTGATAGATAAACATGAACATCTCTTCAGTCTGATGTCATAGCATGTTTCGTTTAATTTGATAATAGATAAACATATAGTTTAATTTCAGTCTGATCATCATACACTTCTTAAAAAAAGGTCCAAAAGTTGACACTGCGGCTGTACCCTTTTAACACTACACCTTTGTGCCTAATATGAGTGCATGCAAAGAAAAAACATATTTGTAAGTGTTATATATGAGGTCAGGATGTTTTAAAGGGTACAATCACAGTGACAGCTCTTGTATTGCTCTTCATGAGATAGTGGTCAGAAAACACATTTGTTGTGAGATCTATATGGGCCTCATTAAAGGGATAGATCACCCCAAAATGATAATTTTATCATAAATCACTTACCCCTGTTTTGTTCTTAACCACCAAGTGCACTGATTGTCTTCAGATCACATTTTTAGACATTTTTGATGAAAACCGGGGGGCGGTTGCATAAACTTCTAAGACTAGTCTTAAAAGTTAGTCATGAATTTTTTTCTTCGATACTGATCATAACTGTTTTAAGTATGTTACATAGAAGAGTAGATTGGTCTTATTTAAATTCAAATAATAATATTGATTAACCCTAAATAATTGCTAGTTAGTCAGAATCATTCTTAAAACGCAGTCTTCACATCACGGCTATGTTTATGCAACCGGCCATGGGAGGCTTGTGACTTTCCCATTGACTAACTGTCCCACTTAGTTTCCCATTTCTTTTCCCCAGAAATGAATGAAAGATATCGCCATAAAGGTCCATGCTCCACCAGTAGTTCAATGATAATATTATGAAGCGACAAGAACACTTTTGTGCGCAAAGAAAACAAAACAAACCATTTTATTCAACATTTTTTCTCCTTTTTGGTCGTTCAGTACTCATTCACCACCAGTCTACGGCGCATGCTGCTGATACGTCACTTGCTTACGTATTTGCCAGCGTAAAATACACTGGAAAGTAATAAGCGCATTTATATGGCCGTTTAAGTATTGTTTACAATGTTTACATAATAGCTTAAATAAAAAAGCGGAAAAAACATTGCCAACTATGTCAGCAGGTGACATCAGCAGCATTCGCAGTAGTCTGCTCGTGAACACGCTTGAAACAACCAAGCATGAGAACGAATTCAAATTATGAAATTTTGCTGACGGTTAATTGTTTAATAAATTGTGATGATTATTAATTGCCTGTTTATTGCTTTGACATTTAATTCTCATAAATTTTTTGTTTATGAAAAAAATTTCACAGATTGTTGTGGTTTTTTAAATAAATATTTTGCCAGGTTATTACTGGCAGTTAATATTTATACACACAACACATTTTCAAAAGTAAACTAACTGATACAGTCTCCTTTTTACAGGCGCTGCAGCTCCCCCTTGTGTTTTTTTAGAGAGATGTGCAATCATTGCGGTGATCTGAAATCATTGCGATGAGGTCAAACAATTGCGATGAGACGATTATTTAATCGTTGTGACAGCCCTAATTCAAAGTTTCTTTTGCGCACAAAAGTGTTCTCGTCACTTCATAATATTATTATTCAACGACTGATGGACCTTTTTGGCAATGACTTTCTGTCTTTTCTGGGCTTAATTGTGAATAACAAACTGTAGTCTATGGGAAAGTCACAAGCCTCATGGTTTTCATCAAAAATATCTAAAAATGTGTTCTGCAGACAAACTGAGGACTTGGTGGTTTAGAACGACACAGGGGGAAGTGATTACTGATTATCAATTACTATTTTGTGGTGAACAACTATCTCTTTAACCATGGTTAAATTAATGTAGTAACCATATTTTAGCAGATGAATTGCCATTTGTATTACCACAGTTTTATTACAAATAAATAAATACTATGGTGTTACTGTAGTGAATTTGTGTTTACAACAACAAATAAAAAAAATGCTTAGTGTAGTTAAAGCATGCTTTACTTTCTTAAGGGCAAATAATTTCATTTCATGCATTGGTAGATAATTATTACATATCACCATGATGCTAAAAACATAGGTAAGCATGGGCGCGGGAAGTGGGGGTGCTGCAGGTGCTGCAGCACCCCCTGGTGGCAAAGATTTAAAACGGCAATGACCATAAATGATAGCTTATAAATGTCTCTGATTGTTGTTTGTTACATTTCTGTTCCAATACATTTTGTATGTCATCATGTTTGGGCTGTGTGATGAAGAGAGAATTATTAATTTAGTAATTTTAAAATGATTTAATTTATTTCAGTGTGTATAAGCCAGTCAAATTTGTTTTGACGACGTGATTGCGATTCAGCTGATAAGCTGCGTATAAGCATAACAAACAAGCACGCACACTCACAGCCACATAGAACGAATTACTAGGCTATCTGTAGCCTATCTATCAGCTTCGCAATGTCTCAGAAGAGAATTTTTTTTTTTTTTTTCAATAACCCAGCCCAAAAGTCCCAAGGACTAGCGTTATTTGTCCAAATGACTCGCATATCAGAAAAAGGTGATCTTTTCGAAAACTATTTAAAAATATAGCCAAATTGTTTCGCTGTGTTTAACGCACATGTAAATGTAAAATAACATTTTAAGTAAAAAAGATTGAAGTAAATTATTAAAACGACATTTTAACGAAATGAACTAAATTGTAAAGCCTCTATGTACAATAAGGAACATGCGCATTTAAGAGTGGTGGGTATTTAAAAAATTAATATAAATTATTCCCATGCATCGATTTTAATGTTAAACATCTATAAATCCAAATGAATACATATGGAATATATTCCAAATATTTAGGATATGATGTAGGGTTGTTGCGGTGACAGAATTTTCCCACCGGTTAATCAGCGCGTGACAAACCCGGTTTCACCAGGTGGGAGGGGCTTATAAATGCACAGAAGTGCGCATTTTACTTTCACTTTTGAGTTAGATGCAACTGTTGTTTAAATCCAGCGCTTGCGTACGCTGCGTTAAATCGCGTATGAATTTGCGTGCAAATGTGAGTGCAACAGCTGGTTTAAGTGCTTGAGTCAATGTGCGCAGGTACTTCTGACAGAAACCCGCCAGTCCCAAGCAGAGCAACCGGCTATTCCTCCATAAAGCGCTGCTTGAATGATGGGTTTATTATTATTCTTAATGAAAAACACAACAACAAAACGATCTCGCCTATATTAAGCAAGTGATCTAACCGGTGAGAGGCTGAAGCACCGGTAATCACCGTTTCACCGACTATCGCAACAAGCCTAATATGATGTTTGAATTTTAAAGTCTAAAAATATCTTATCAGGAGGCATGGCAAACTGAAACAAAACTTAAGACAAAAATATTATATTTACGTTTAAAAAATAGAATTAAATGAAACCCGTGAATTGAAAGGTCCACTAATCGCCTCAACTCGAGTGATGTCAATAAAGTTTCCATGTTAAAATTTATAAATATTAAAAACTTAAGCAAAGGAAAACAAAGAAGGCGTAGGCTACTGGCACGAGTGAGAATGTATAACTGGTTCTATACCTCGACTTTCCTCCAAACTTGCTTAAAGTTAATTCTCCTGTTTTTCCTTTTTTCTTTACATCTTCAAACTCCATGTTGCATTTAAGCTACATCATACAGAACAGCAGACCCGGTGCGTGATGGGTGCCAGAGGAAACCCTCATGACTCGCGTTGCATTTTGTAACTTTTACAAATCATTTTGTAATTTGTGTAACTTTTTGGACACCTTTGTTACTTTGGCCTAAATATAGTCTATATATAATATTTCTGATAATATGGCATAGCTTTCTCCCCACCCAATGAGGCTAATAAAGTAATGATTAAAAAATATGCTTAATCAACGGTCCGGCCCGGCCAGAGGATAGTAGCAGAAAATAACGACCCTGGCAGAGAATCTAAACTCTACTATGTTGCAATAGACTATATAGTTTGTATGTATGCATCGTCAGCGCAGCTGTACATTATGGATTGGAGTTACAAGTGAGTTTTTAAAAGAAAACATAGGTAGAGTGGTCTGCAGAATAAAAGCTTGTGAACAACTTTAGAATTCTATAAATATAAACACCCCCCCATCCCCCTCCCGCCGCCGCATCCGCACCCCCTACCGAAAATATCTTCCCGCGCCTCTAGGTAAGCAGCTTTTGAAATGACAATACTTCTCTATTAAACATGAAACATACTGTGTTTATCTTTTTTTGCCGCTCTGGCATGCTAATCTTCCAGTTGAGTTTTTCAGCACTAGCGACATCATCTGGACGTTGATGGTATAACATCAAATGAGTACTTCTGGACCAAAATGCTACACTATTTAATATGATTAGAAACTGCTTTGCGGGCCAGATGAAAGTGCCCAGCGGTCCACATTTGTCCAAGGACCCTAGTCTGCCCACCTCTGGTTAGTCAATAAATTAATAGCCGACCAAAACGCAGTTAAAATGCCAATATTTGTAGATCAGGGTGTCCAGTGGATGATTGTAGCAAACGAGGTCTACACAAAATTGAAGGAGTGAAGATGTTTATTATCCACTGAAAGTAGATTTCCGAATAGACACAATTTAGTCAAACGCACAACATGGCGATAATATAAAAATTGATCTTGGAAACTGGTATGTGTTGTTGATGTTGTTTGTGTTGAGTTTCAGAAGGATCCAGGAAACTGATTTGACATCAGTGATTGTGTTAATGTGCTGCTCATTGAATCTGATGTCTTCTGATGTGTGTGTGTGTGTGTGTGTGTGTGTGTGTGTTTGGTTGGTTGAACAATCATTGATTAGTTTTTAAAAGGGTTTGGTTTGATTCGACCACTGTCATGTTGGGAGTGTTTCAGACAGACAGACGGAGAGAGAGAGAGAGACAGCAGCATTGGCAGCATATTGTCATATTGTTTGTAAATCTGCAGACGAATCGTTTCAGAATGAAGTTTATTCATTTGGTGAAGATTAAACGAAAGTTTCACAGGCTCAGGGTTTCTCTGAAGAAATGTAAACATTCAAGGTAAAGTGAATCTTTATGGGTGGATAGCTGCAGCAAATGTTTGTCTGTTTTCGTTTTGTATGTTTTAAATGACCGACATTAGTCTTATTAAGGACAGAACAACTTAGTTAAATTTAACTGATGAAAGAATATTTTCTGGTTTTGTTAATGATCATTTGTTAAACATTTGCTAATTATTGATAAATAATTGTCATATATATCTTGCATTGCTAAAAACTAGTTGTTAATTTTCCTATTATGCTGAAACATTCAAGGTTGTTTGTTGGATTTTATTGGGCCGGCGCATACAGAAGCGTTCAATAGGACTCACATGTTTATGGGTTTTAAACCTGGAATTTAAAGTTACCTTTATCAGTGCGAAGTTATTGTGATATTGAACTAGGGTAAACCATCAGGATAGTGAGTATAAACTAGTAGCAAAAGGATTAAAACATTGAGTTACTGTGACAGAAATGTATTGATGTGAACTTTACACAAATTATGTCTTTTTTGTTACAGTCTGAATCCAGAGAAACTTCAATAATCTGTTCAATGCTTTTTTCTGTAGATGGAAACTTGCTTGCTGTGCTTGATATTGCATTACTGTACTTTCCGGACTGTAAACCGCACCGGAGTATAAGCCGCATCGTTCAAAAATGCATCATTAGACGAAATAACATATATAAGTAAGAGTACGTCGCGGTTATTAAAAAAATTATTTCACAAAATCCCAGTCGAAGAACAGACATTTAATCTGAAAAAAGGCAAGTTATTCAACTAAACAATAGCAGACAGAACAGCAGGCTGAATAGATGTCTGTACTTTAAAGTAATATTATCAATTATTTAAACGATAAACCATAGCATACAGAACTTACCTGGAAGGTTGAATAGGCTAAATTAACCGAACAGGCCAACTAGTGTTAAGTTTGCATACTCATCATTCCACATTACTGAATCCATTGAATTACATAAATACTTAAGCAATATATAGCGGACTCTCGCGGCTCTAGACGGTAATGTTGTCTATTGCCTCATAAATGTCAAAATTAATTCATACTGACTTACAAGACGCATCTGACTGTAAGACGCAGCACCAGCCAAGTTATGGGAAAAAAAAATGTGGCTTATAGAGCGAAAAATACGGTATTCTCTTGACAGATGACATAGTCTTTACTGTATACTTACTAGTGATATGACTATATATTGCAGATGCCGGTATATTGGCCAATATTTCGATTTTTTTTTTTCAATCAGCCAATCAGTAAATTTCTCAATTACTTAAATTAGTTGTTTGTAATAATAAGACAATCAGTGTCACTCAATGTAAAGCCAAAGTCTGAAAGACATTAAAATTACCAATCATTACTTAGTTTTTAACATGATGTTATGTTGTGTCACACACAACAATTTTTTATATTTCCACCAATACCAATAGATTTTTAGACTGATAACTGCCAATAGCGGTAGTTTAGTGGTTATATTAACTTAATTCTGAAGATTCACATTTCTGAATGTTATTCATTCATATAATGACCATTAAAGGCGGAGTGCACAATTTCTGAAAAACGCTTGGGAAAAGGGAGTCGGGCCGACTACCAAAAACACTTGTAGCCAAACAGCAGTAAGGGGCATGTCTAATAAATTACATTGTTGCCTGGGTTGCATATGTGTGGGGCGGGTTTATCAAAAGAAGGTCCAGATTCTATTGGGGTATGCGCATCTTAGTTTAGGTGTTTGAAATATCAACATTGGCTTTCAGAGATCATGGACCCTGCCTTTAAAGGGACACTCCACTTTAAAAAAAATATATTATTTATATACATTTTCCAGCTCCCCTAGAGTTAAACATTTTTCTATTTAAAACTTGACTCTTCTGTAGTTACATTATGTACTAAGACTGACAGAAAATTAAAAGCTGTGATTTTCTAGGCCGATATAACTAGGAACTATACTCTCATTCTGGTGTAATAATCAAGGACTTTACTGCCATACCATGGCTGCAGGAGGCGCAATGATATTACGCAGTGCCCACAGTAGTACCCTTGGTAAATATCAATAGCAGGGTGCCATTTTCTGGCACTGTGGAATATCATTGCGCCTGCTGCACACATGGTACTTTGTGAAACGATGTAACTACAGAAGAGTTAAGTTTTAAATAGGAAATATATTGAAACTCTTTGGTTATTTTTGATCGCTATCCTCAAGAAATGAGAATGTTGAGAGTGTCAAAATCAGGGCACCTCATAATATGTGTGGCATTGATGCATCGTATCATTAGAAATAAACTGACACATTGATCCATATCGATGTATTGTTACACCCCTTATAATAATCTCTCTCTCTCTCTCTTTCAGTATCACAGAGACGATGTCAGGAAACAGTCTGGTATTACCCATAGTTCTGTGGGGCCGTAATGCACCCACTCACTGTATCTCCAGTCTGCTGGTGATGGACGATCTGAGCACCATCATCACCGGCTGCCATGATGGACAGATCTGCATATGGGACATGACTCCACAGCTGGAGGTCAGAGGTCAAACTCTCTGTCCTCTTTTTCCATGAACACTCAGAACTGTTTAATAACACTTTGTGTTTCCGTGTGTTCAGATTAATCCCCGCGCCCTGCTGTTTGGACACACGGCGTCCGTCACCTGTCTTTCCAAGGCCAGCGCCAGCAGCGATAAACTGTACCTCGTCAGTGCCTCCGAGAGCGGGTGAGAGATCTATGGGAAAATTAGTTGCCCCTGTAAAATGCAAAGTTGTTAAGATTAAAAAACAAGTTTGTTCAAGCAGATGTAACTCATCAGTGTTTGTTTAGTAAGGTTTAACAGAGTGTGTGTTTCTCACAGTGAAATGTGTTTATGGGATGTCAGCGATGGCCGTTGTATTGAGTTCACAAAGCTGGCCTGTGCTCACACTGGTATACAGGTAATTCACTCAAGACTTCTCATACATTTCATATATACCACAGAAAATCTCATCTGCATAAATGATGTATTTCTGTTTCAACAGTTTTACCAGTTCACCATTGGCACACAGAGGGAGGGGCGTCTCTTGTGCCACGGACATTACCCAGAAATCCTAGTGGTGGATGCCACCAGCCTGGAGGTCCTTTACTCGCTCGTGTCTAAGATTTCACCGGACTGGATCAGTTCAATGAGCATCATTCACTCGCACCGCACGCAGGGTAATACAGGACGCTTTTTACAACCTTTAATAAATCGATATCAGTTGCCACAGAAAGTCATTGTAAGTGGGTATATATAAATAAATCTAACACTGTGAATAATTTTTTTTTAAATAAGCACACTATTTTGAATTATAACCATAAGATGTCATCATTACCTGTTTTAGCATAGTGTACTGTGTGTACTGTACCCAATTTTTTTTTACTATTTCAGCTTACTGAGCATGTGTGCGTGTTTATTTGTGTTTTAGAGGACACGGTTGTAGCTGTATCTGTCACTGGGATTTTGAAGGTCTGGATCATAACAGCAGACGTCAGCAGGATGCAGGTGAGAATCACTGAAGATGATTTGATCTTCATACTGGTCAGATGAAGCTCTTAAAGGTGGTGTGTGTAAATATTAGCGCCATCTAGTGGTGAGATTGTGATATTGCATCCAACAGCTCACCCCTCAATTATTAAACGCATAGGGTAGCTGCCACAGGACAAACATGTTGTCGCCTGAGACAATGTAGGGCCGAACTTGCATTGTAGAGCAGTTTGTCTGTTTAGGGCTACTGTAGAAACATGACGGTGAATTTCATGCAACAGGACCCGCGGCGTAAATGCATAAAAATGTCTAATTCTGAAGTAATAAAAACAACACAGTTCATTATGTGAGGTCTTTATACTACACTGATAATATAGTTATGTAGACTTTATTGCATTTCTGTCAAAAGATCCTTCTAAAAGTTACACAATACACCTTTAACTTCACCTATTCTGTTATTTTAAAATAGCAACCTTTATTGGTGAAAATTCTACATATTATGCCTTTAAAGGCAGCTAAACCAAACAAGTCAATCTAGATAACCTTGAAAGTCTCATTGGTGTATTTATGCTGTTGAGAATCTGTCTGTATGTGTTTATCAGGACCTGGATCCGGTGTTTGAAGACGAGTCAAGGCCCATCTACTGTCAAGGGTGTCAGAGTATTTCATTCTGCACATTCACACAACTCTCACTGCTCGTTGTCTGCTCGAAATACTGGAGAGTAAGTTTGTGTTTGTGTGTGTGTGTTCTTGTTAACTTTGTGTGTTGTGATGTATAATCTTGTGTGTGTTTGTGTGTTGCAGGTGTTTGACTCTGGTGATTTCTCTCTGCTGTGTTCTGTCCCGAGCGAGAGCGGTCAGTCCTGGGCAGGAGGAGAGTTCATCTCTGCAGATAAAGTTATAATATGGACTGAAGATGGTTGCAGCTACATTTACAAACTACCAGCCAGGTAACAACAACATCTACAGTTTACATAAGACACACTTAGGGCTGCAACAACTAATCGATAAAATCGATAAAAATCATTGTCAACTAATTTCATTATCGATCATTAAAGTCTGTTTGTGACATAACTCGTCCGTTGTGCACTTGGTCAAAGTCAGGCATTTTTGTCTTTATACAACACGAGCTGCAGGTTTATCAGGCGCTGCTTCATCTCACTGTGCAAACAGCTTGGATAAAAGCAAGGTAGCGTTGCCAGGCCCTTGGCCTTTTTTGTTATGCAGATCTGGCAACCCTGATACAAGAACAAGAACGGAAGCAAAAGTGCAAACGAATGCTGGTTTATAAAGGTTTAATTTCCTTTAAGATAATTGAGGTTGTATTTGTTTAATTGTTGTTGGGTTTTAATAAAAATAGTAATGAAACACAAACTAATCATTTGTTTTAAAGTAAGAGGGAAGTCAAATATTTTATTACTGTAACAATTCATGTATGTTACTTTAATAATATGGCTTATTTATTTTGTTTATAAAGAATAATGTTAATTCTCAACAAGGTCTGAAGTTAAAGATTAAAAGGAGTTCATTAATCTGTGGCAAATTTTTGCAGATTCTGAAGATTCAATTCATTTTGTTTGTTTATATTTTGACATTTAAAAATATTAACAATTTAAAAGCTGCACAAACTTTTTATTTAAGGCTTAAAATATAAAAATCAAAAAGATTATATTAGAAAATCTCTGTAGTAGTTTGTTGCTTGCACTTTTAAAAGTAAACTTCTACATGCGAATACTCTTATTTAGTGCATATTTAGCTATAATCAGTGACAAATCTAAATTAGTAAATATTTATGTTTTTATCTGATTAGTCGATTAATCGGGGAAAAAAGTCAAATTAATCGATTATGAAAATAATCTTTAGTTGCAGCCCTGCACACACTTACAAACTACTGACAAATAACTGCACACCTGCAATCTCATGACATGAACATTAGAAGTGTTTTGTTCCAAAACACAATAAACGCAATAAAAAAATCAATATTGTAACAAATAAACAAAAACAAAATAATACTTTTGATGGCATTGATAAACCTGTAGTGGTTTGATGTGACGGGGAAGAAACATAAGCCACTCTGGCACTCGGGTGAATGAAAAATGCCAGCTGTTGCTAGTTCTCACACGACAGCATCAAGCTTCTGTCATGCTAACACATTGACCCCAGGGGATCTTATGAAAAACTTTACATTATTTTATGGTAAGTCAACAAAAATCAAGCAGGACCAAAACATTTTACAGCTGATCGCTGTCAAAAAAGTTCAGCGACAACGTCCCAAGTATAACAGCAGCAATGACACTGTTATTAATATGACAAAGTAAGTGTTTTAATTAGTGCCATTAATGTTAATTTTTTTAATCAGTGTATACAACTAGTCAACTAAATTAATATAACATGGCAAAGATGATTGCACATTTATATATTGATTCAATAGATTTATGGCATTTTGAAAAAAAACTTTTTGTTTGCATTTTGCAATATAATATTGATATCTTTAATATTTAAATATATGATTGAAATTAATATGAAATCAAAGTTTGATGCTTTTAAGACTTTAATCTGGATTTTACAGACAAGGTCACAAGTGTTTTCAAGAAACTAAGGCTACATTTTCACGACAAAAATGTACTAAAAAACTGAAAGTTTTGTTTAGACGGACAAAGAGGTAGGATTATTACTACAACGTAAGTGACCCTTGAATATAAAGCAACAACTTTTGTTGAAAAGTTTGCGTTTTCAGAACCTTAAAAGCGCCATAAACGAACAGCCAAACCACATGAATTTTTCCCTGCTTTGGTTGAAAATGTTTAGCGAATTACCACCAGTCAACAAACTATCTGTGTGTTTCAGCTGTCTCCCAGCGAGTGAACATTTCCGCAGTAATGTGGGAAAAACAAATGAAGGATCCATTCCACCCCTGGTGTACAGCATAGCGGACCGCACTGACAAACAGGTAAGATACACACACACTCATCATGATGTATGATGATTATAAACAGACAAACTTGTGTTTTCAGATCCGTCTCTTTATATTTGTCCTTACTGATTTTAATACTTAAACAACCAATTTAAACAAAATCAACACTGTTCACAGCCCGTTTTACTGCAATGATCTGCTTGTCTTGACTGCTTTAGGCTGAATGTGTACAAGTAGTTTTAGTTGTGTAGCAAGCAAGTCAATCAATTTTACAAAGTAACTATAGTTGGAAGCCAACCTTAGGTAAATTCGCTCATCACTTAAACTTCATTCCCAGTTAGTTTGTCCTCCATTTCTTTGTCGGTGTCAGCAGATGTGTGTTAAATGTGTATTGTCTGTCTATATTTTTCTCCGTAACCTGGTTCTGTCTATGTGTTTTTTGTACAATATATTGTTTGTGTTTTATTTATTTATGATTTGCTCTTTTGTCTGTTGTTGACCCCGCCCCTTGCTCCTCCCAGCTGGAGGAGGAGTGGGATGGGCAGCGTGTTGTCGTTTGTCTCCCCGACAGCAGTTTTGATCCGGAGCTCTACACACCTGAATTGCAATACAGCCAGCGGCCTCTAGAGGCACCAGTAAGCCCAGCTGACAGACGCAGATACGTCAACAGGGGGCGCTCTTCATGCATAAATATGCCTCAAACATCCAGTCACTAAATAAAACTTAACTGATATTAATTTTCTAGTTTATGCTCAGCCTTAAAATGTTTCAAAGGCTAAATATTGCATTCGTATCTGAATGATTTATTAGTGAATCAAGTAATAAATATTATCTGATTGGATGTCTTTGATCGAGCTCCTGTGGCGTTTCTGCCTCCATCTTGCTGTCTGTGAAAGAATCAGTTTGCTCACCTCACTCTGATTCGCCAGGTCTCATGCTCCTCCCACTAAAAGCAACCAATCATTGACTTCCTTCATCTGGCTTCCTCTTGTGAAGAAGCATGCAAAGTCCCTGAGCTTCTTTACACTCGCTGCAGTGAGATAGCATGCAAACAAACTAATCCTGACAAATTTAGTGAACTAGTCAACAGCGTATAAAATATAGATTTGCTTTTCTGTACTAACTGTCTTGTTTTTGTTTACTTAGTTGAATTTAAAGACTTTTTAGACAAACGTCAGGCGTATTATTCAAATGTAAAGGATGGTAGGGTTGCATAACAATTAATGGCGACTTATTGTTTGCAGAATAAAAGTTTTTGTTTACATCGTGTGTGTGTGTATTGTGTGTAATAATCCTTTAAATATAAATACACACATGCATGTATATATGTAAGAAATATTTTTATATTAATATATAATTTATAAATACACATATTTTTTCCATAAAATTATACATGCATGTGTGTGTTTATATATATATATATATATATATATATATATATATATATATATATATATATATATATATATATATATATATAAAATAACGAGTTAATAACATATTAACGTAAATTATTTTTACAACACTAATTTATTTTATTAACGTGCGATTAATGCAATGCAGAATTTCTGTTGGACCCTTGGCCTTGCCCGTTGTGGGATAAATTGAGACGCAGCCTTAGACAAAATAGTCATCAAACGTCTAAAATAATCTTTATTTGTACGTTTTTTTTAAATTAACTCTTTCCCCGCCATTGACGAGATATCTCGTCAATTAAGAGAAAACGCTTCCCCGCCAATGACGAGATTTTCCGTCTTTCCGCAATACCGCTATTATCCACCAGGTAGGGCCCTTCCGCAACTTTTCAAAACCGGAAGTATTGCCCTATGGCAAGCTGCTGCATGTCCGTGTCTGTTTTAAAGATCGCTCTGAATGGGATCTCTATGAAAAGTCCGTCACAAAAATGGAATTATTATTGCTTTTTGCTCAAAATATGGTGTTTTTGCAAAAACCTACCCATATTCAAAAGCTGATTGCAAAAGAACCACTGAAGGTAGGATGAAACGTTTTTTTTTGTTTGAAAGCAGAGGGTCTGTTCTTTCATTTGGTATATTGTATGTTTATTTATTTAAAGAAGAACATTTTCTGGAAGGCATTAAACTTTGGTGAAAATATGAAAAACGCTGGCGCTGGCAACTTTTTTTAAATGATTGACAGCCCTATTGTATATACAGAATTATTATACACAATACACAAACATATATGATGTAAACAAAAACTTTTATTCTGCAAACGATTAGTTGCGATTAGTTGTTATGTAGCCCTACTAATAAAATAGTTATTTTTTACTTATGCATTGTTTTTTGAATATAAATATTTTAATTATTAATTACATAATCATTGTAAGACGATCACTGGGATTTTTTTTATTTTTTGCATATTATTTCTTAAACTGAGATTTTTTTCTCCATTTCTTTCTGGTTTGAAGTGTGCAGTTGTGTAGCATGTTGTTATGTGTGTTTGTGTGTATCACTGAATGAAAGCTTATTATCTGAGCTTTGTTGTATTCAGTACAGATGCTGTGAATATATGAGAGTACATACATCTCTCGTATGTATCAACGTTAAACATTTCCACCTCAAATGAAAGCACACATGGCACTTCATCACACACGCTTTTATATAATTTATGAACCAAACAGGTCTATCAAGTCGAAAGTCCTCCTGAATTATGTCAATTGAACTTATTGCATAATGACAATACATTTTAACTCATAGTATGTGACCAGTTCAAATTAACTAGTTCTGCAACACAAACCAATATACTAGTTAAACATTGAGTTAAAGATCACTGTGATAAAAACAAACTCCATTTTGTGTCCACTTTGTGTGTCAGTGTGTTTGTATCATGACTAAAGTGTCTGTCAGTCATGATCCTGCATCATCTTCCTCCTCACAGGAAATAGATGCTCATGTTTAAATGCTCACAGAGACACACGCTGCTGTTTCCATTCTCACGTCACTCAGATTTGACTCATAAGAGTCTCGTGCGGGCGGGCACAGGGTGTTTTTGAGTGTGTGTGGAGTGATTCTGTCTGTCTATAGCTGTAATGTTTTCCAGATATGTTTGTGATGTTTCTGTTGCTGGTCTCCTCACAGCTCCTCATTTGTCCGCCGGTCACCCGGTTCTTCTTCGGACGGAGGGAACCGTTCCACAAGCTGCTGATTCAAGGAGATTCAGCCGGGAGACTGACGGTGTGGAGCATTCCAGAAACATCTCCTTCACAGACTCCCTCATCCGCTGCAGGTACATGACGGTCTGTGGAGAGGTCACACCTGTTAAAGAAAATTAAGATGGGAATATCCAATGAATGTGAATTCTGTAAAAATAAACCAGAAACATTTCTGGATTGTTATCTTGTTGTCCCTCAGTGTATATGGTGAAAAACTGATTCTCATATTTCCCTTGAAGAAAACAATATTTACTCTATTATCAAGACAATCACATAGACACCAATTTTATTTTTCTTATTAAATTTTAAATTATCTTTGGGGGATTTTTACAAGTTAAAATTGTTGGAAAGTAACCAAATTTTGGATTTTTTAAAAAAGATTTGTGTGTATACGCCTTATTCAGTCCACGCCATGTTGATTTCACACCGAGGCTGTGAGGGATGGATATCCAGAGCGTACGCTTTAAACCTATTGTTTTGTATCAGGATGCTGATCATTCAGTCATCAAAACACAGAAAATACCACAGGACACAGAACCTCAGAAATCATGGATTGTTAAAATTTTAAAAGACTTATGACCTAATTTGAGATGAGATTAGAGTATTGTGTACATAATATGTGTTTTGGATATTAGCCTGTTCACTAATTCCTCATGTTTTAAGCATGTTTACTTTTCTTTAAAACACCAATATAGTACAACAATTCAGTTTGTATAGATCATAAGAGTTTGTCCCATGTATTTCCTCTCTTATGTTTTTTCAAGACATGAACATTGTCTTAATAACATGTGATCGACTTGTTGATAGTTTGGTTGTGCAAGTATTGTTAAAGGTAAAACCCCATATGAACCCCCAAAGTTGTGTACAAATGTTATTTAGTTAGGAATGAACCCTGCTTCTGTTGACTCCAATGAATTTGCTTAAAAATGTTTTTAATGTATTCATGCCTTGCGTTTTTTTGAAATCTGTATGAATTGCAGATATGTACGTAGTAATAGAACTATATTAGTATTTTAAAGAAAAGTAAGCATGCTTACAACATTAGAAATGAATGAGTAGCCAACAGGCTAGTAACAAAACAGATTTTATCTCAAAATTATATCCCGTCTCATTTTAACAATCCATAATTTCTGAGGTTCTTTTCCCAGTAGAAATTTGTAAAATTATGTATTTTCTGTGTTTTGATGGCTAAATGACCACAATCCCGGTAAAAAAAATAGGTTTAAAGGACACGCTTTAGACGTCTATCACTTACAGCCTCGCTTTTGCAATCAACATGGCGTCGGACTGAATAAGACATATCATTATGAGTTGGTAAAATGAACTAAAAATGACAAAGCAGAAAGATTAAGATTTTACTCGCCATCAAGGATGAAAATATTTGGAAAAATGTTTGTATCCCAGCAGATCTGAGACACTATTGACTTCCATAATGTCAAAAGTTTTCCTATAATGAAGTCAATGGTGCCCCTGATCTGCTTGGTTACAAACATTAAAAAAAAAAAAATTTATGTTCATTTATACAAGTTTGTAACAACTTGAGGGTAAGTAAATCATGACAAAATGTTCATTTTTGGGTAAACTCTTCTTTTCATGTGTATGAAAATCCCTTATGGTGCTTTTCCATTTTTTTCTCTTCTTTTATGTTTTATTCATTATTCATACAGGGTTCCCTTCCCATGGGTCCTTGAAAGTTTGTGAATCTGGAGGACAAATTCAAGGCCCTGGGAAGTTTTTGAAAATATACATACATAGATTCAAGTGCTTGAATCTATTTTATGCAAGATGTTTTTTTGAAAAAAAAAATCCATATTATTCCCTGTGTAGTGTAGGATAAAATAAAACATATTTGAGGCTTTTTAAGCACACGTGCTAAACTGTTCTCTTTAAATGCTTATATCTTCTGTATGCAAACGTTGATTCATACCAAAATGCTTTTTTGCACAGTTGTGTTTGACACATGAAAACGTCTCGGGTTACGTATGTAACCGTTGTTCCCTGAGAAGGGAACGAGACGCTGCGTCTCCCTTGCCATACTTCCTGCGTCCCTGTAACGTCGTCTTTGGCAATATTTCAGATAGCGATATACTTCCTGGCTCCCGCGTCACCCTGTCTTTGTCGTTAAGCCTCACTATTGGTTGAATTTGATATACACATTCAAACGCACTTACCATTGGAGGTGTCCCCAAAGTGTCACCGCAGTGACGCAGCGTGAGTTCCCTCGAAAGGGAACTGTAACAATGTATCTTAAAAGGTAACACGATGTAACCTTGCTCTCACTTGAAATGTGTCCCCACATTTATTCCTTGAATTTGAGGGTATTAGTCCTGGAAAGTCCTTGAAAGATCATTGAATTTGAAGTTAACTAAGGTGTGGGAACGTTGTTCATTTTCATGTTATATTGTTCTATAAATGATGTATTTACTGTAAAAATGTCACATCCAGCAGTAAACCCTCTGCTGTGTAGATCAGTTAAATTACTGTCCTCTAGTGTCCACCTACAGTATTTCAAAACCTGAACTCCACAGCTCATGCCCTTACACCCTTATACACTACAGAAACATGTTTATTTTTCCACTCTGTGCACTTAAACATCACAAATGTTTTCCTCTTCAGAACTGCAGGTGTCTGGCAGCATTAGTCTTCAGGAGGCGTTTGATAAACTCACTCCCTCTTCAGCGGGCATCATTGACCAGCTCAGCGTCCTGCCCGGCTCTAATGATCCCATCAAAGTGACGGCCAGCGTTTACATCCCTTCTCAGGGTCGACTGGTGTGTGGCAGAGAGGATGGAAGTATCATACTCGTTCCTGCTACACAGACGGCCATCGTTCAACTACTGCAGGGTGAACACATGCTGCGTAGAGGTGAGAGAAACCACAGTGTGTCTCACAAAACACACACCCACCAGCGTTACAAGACTTTACATGTCATATATAATCATAAACATTAAAGTGATGCTTAAATCTTACTCATCAGATGTGGCATTAAGATACATGTTTTTGTACAGTATAATGACCACAAAGAAATTCATGTTTTTTTATTCAATTATTTGGCAAAATATACGTGATATGTAAATTTTCATTGTATTTGCATATTTCGCAGAACTATACCTTTTAAATGATGGGCTACAAAAGAAACGACACTACAGTATTGTCTTGTATATAAGACGACCCTATAAGAGGACCCAACGTCCTTTTCAAAGTGTACCTTTTGGAAAAATTTTTTTGAAAACCAACTCTAAAGAATATGTTTTAATTTGAAAATACTTTTCAGAGCGGATCAGTTTGGTTCCCCACATTTTTAAAACTTCTCATGGCATTCAGTACCATATATAACCTGCAGTCCATCTGCATTTAATAACAATTAGCGTAGGCTGTCCATCTCATTGTAATAAAAAACATGTAGCCTATTAATATATATTTTATTAAGAGTAGAAGTCTGACTTACTGTAAACAACTGTAGTTTATCAGGTTGCTTCGGTCCAGGTGAAGGTATTTATGTGTATTTGGCGCCACCTACCTCATTTTTGCGGAGGTACAGTATGATTGACATATAATCGTCTCTTTTATATAAGATGAGTTTATTGAGACGCATTTACATGAAAAAAATGTCGTCTTATTTCCTCATATATCCGTCTGTCTGTTTCTGCAGGATGGCCTCCTCATCGAAACCTCAGAGGTCACAGACATAAGGTCACGTGTTTGCTGTATCCACATCAGGTGTCTCCACGCTACGATCAGCGCTCGCTGGTGTCTGGAGGTGTTGACTTTTCTGTCATCATCTGGGACATTTTCACCGGCGAGATGAAGCACATCTTCTGCGTTCATGGAGGGGAAATCACGCAGCTCATCGTACCTCCTGAAAACTGCAGCGTGAGTTTTATGTGTGCTAACCTTATAAATACAATAAACAGGGCACGCTATATGAAGATGAGTGCGGCTTACCGTCCCAGACCTTGTCTCTGATTGGTCAGGTGGGATAGCTCTGGATAATACAATTCATATATTAATAAACTATTATAAGTGAGGTACATGCTACCTGTTTTTTTAAAGCCATTTGTGATTATTGAAAAAAAGATTTTATTTAAATATTTTTATTTAGAGGGATAGTTCACCCAAAAATGAAAATTCTGTCATAATTTAGTCGCCCTTATGTTGTTACAAACCTGTATAAATTTCTTTGTTCTGATGAACACAAAGGAAGATATTTCAAGAAATGTTTGTAACCAAAGCATTCGTGGACCCCACAAAGATTTGGTTACAAACATTTCTCAAAATATCTTGCTTTGTGTTCATCAGAACAAAGAAATTTATGTAAGTTTGTTACAACATGAGAGTGAGTAAATGATGACATAATATTCATTTTTGGGTAAACTATCCCTTTAATAGCAGGAATGGATTTACATATGTATGTCAAGAACCAATCCTGGGAAGTTTGTTTCCCAAATTACCATACTGAGATACATAACTACTAGGGCTGTCAAAATGGCTGAACAAGTACATTCGAAATTCGTCCTTGAAAAATAATAAAATTCGAATTATATTCGAATTATAAAGACCTACTTTATCTTGGAGAAAATACTCCTAAAAGCCCACAAGAGGGCGCAGCACAAAGCCCCAATAATAATAATGCACAGCATTTTTTGTTAAAACGAATGTTATAAACACTACTAATGAAATCAAAATTAACCAGTATAGTTGTGCACCTGTAAATGTACAAAACGAATGCCATACATAGACAATGCATATTAATATAGGGCATTTTATATAAGTAGATAAATTAACGTGTTTCTAATAAAGTATAAAAACGAATTAATCTTTATTTAAGCCAAAATAAGTGGGAAAGATCATTAGTCATTTAAATTTTGTCAAGCTTAAACGCTATTCACAACAACTTATATTATATTTTGTGTGTTCCTTGGTTGAAAATATGTAGAAATATATGCGAGTAATAAAGTACAGAACAAAAATGTTTAACTTACGCGCAGAGCGAAGCCGTTAATAAAGCGTAAAACTCTCCGTAATTAATAGAGGACGTGCTGAAACAGTCGAGTTGGCAGATGATCATCATGTTTATATTTCACGCAGATAATGTAGATGAAAAACTTGCATATCAAATGTCCAGGTGAAAGTCAAGTTTCCAGTCAGTTATAAAAATAAAGCCACCGCGGCGTTACATTGCAACTCTCTCATATGCGGTGTGGACTCTGTAGATGCACATATGGTTTTATTGTTGCTAAACAAGCAGCTGTATTATGGCACTTTCGTGTTGATCAGTTATTTTAAACTTTAAAACTGCATTTAGAAGCAGACGACAATAATTCATCTCAGTTAGTTTCACTTTGCGGTTGAATTCCAGTTGATGCTCCAAAAACCAAAGAAGCATCACACAGCCCTTTTAATATTCTGTCCGACTCGTAATCCCCACTGTCTTTTCTTGCTATTTTCAAATGAATAACGCTGGCTTGCTCCGCATAGTTGGCTGAGCCGCTAACGCTCTGTATAACAATCCGCGTCAGTTACGTCATCATAACGTTGCGTGAGCTTCCTGACACAGGTAAAATTCGAATGCAAAGTTTTACGTTCGAATATGCATATTTTTTTTACATTCGACGAATATTCGAAATTCGAATTAAAATTTGACAGCCCTAATAACTACACAACTATATGTTCAGATTTGATACATGTATATAAAATGACAATTCTATAATATGTAACATATGATATGTAACAGTTGTGATGCATGTGGTGCTGAGTAAAGAAGATGAGTTACCGTGGTGATGTCGTCGTGGTGACAGTGATGTGATGAGCAGTGTTGTATTTGGTTTGGTTGTCAAGGTCGAGGTTTCTCATGACAGTACATCAAGGCTCAAGAACATCACCTGTCAAAACACACATCAATGTCTCTTTTCTGCTCTGGTCGGCACACAAATCACACAAATCTTTTTCAGAGTTTTATTTTTGATGTAAGTCATCACTCAAAACAACTGTTTCCCTCCTCCTCCCATCGTGAAGAGATGTGTTGATAAGATTTCCTCTCTCGACATAGAGAAGTTCACACTAACAAATGTCTAATCTCTCAGTCCCACCTTGGTGACCAATTAGACAGAAACTTTTAATAGTAAATGTCAGACCGAGAGGTTACGGAGTCTACGAAATACAATCAGAAGAGCGGACACAGCTGTTGTCATGGAAACGCTCACATTTTCCTCTTAAGTCATGATTGACCTTTGCCGCAGGATTTGTCGTATAACACAAACGGCGGTGACCTTACGTGAAATGCTCTGCTCCGCTTTTTTAATTTGATTCTCCGTGATATCATTTCCAATTTCATTCTCGGCAGGTTTTGGCTTCCTCTTTGACTTTTCGGTTGTTATTTAGTTCGTGTAGACGACGTTGTTGGCATTTCATAATTCGCTGGTAGCAGTGGTTGTGTTCTTTGTGAATAAAGT